>NC_139961.1:36396673-36581673 GCF_963454915.1 Gymnoscopelus microlampas | reverse complement strand
ATATAATTTACTGAACAAAAATCATGACTTTGTTAATTAATGCATGTTCACTTCTTCTCTCTCGCTCTCTCTCTCTTACTGCCTCTCTTTCTCACTGCCTCTCTCTCTCTCCCTCTCTCTCTCTCTCTCTCCCTCTCTCTCTCTCTCTCTCCCTCTCTCTCTCTCTTTCCTTTCTCTCCCTCTCTCTCTCTCTCTCCCTCTCTCTCTCTCTCTCTCCCTCTCTCTCTCTCTTTCTTTTCTCTCTCTCTCTCTCTCTCTCTCTCTCTCTCTCTCTCTCTCTCTCTCTCTCTCTCTCTCTCTCTCTCTCTCTCTCTCTCTCTCTCTCTCTCTCTCCCCCTCTCTCTCTCTCTCTCTCTTTCTTTTCTCTCTCTCTCTCTCTCTCTCTCTCTCTCTCTCTCTCTCTCTCTCTCTCTCTCTCTCTCTCTCTCTGCCACTCTGTCACTGTCTGCCAGTCTGCCACTCTGTCACTGTCTGTCTGTCTGCCAGTCTGCCACTCTGTCACTGTCTGTCTGTCTGTCTGTCTGTCTGCCAGTCTGCCACTCTGTCACTGTCTGTCTGTCTGCCAGTCTGCCACTCTGTCACTGTCTGTCTGTCTGTCTGTCTGTCTGCCAGTCTGCCAGTCTGCCACTCTGTCACTCTGTCACAGTCTGTCTGTCTGCCAGTCTGCCACTCTGTCACTGTCTGTCTGTCTGTCTGCCAGTCTGCCACTCTGTCACTGTCTGTCTGTCTGCCAGTCTGCCACTCTGTCACAGTCTGTCTGTGTGTCTGCCAGTCTGCCACTCTGTCACTGTCTGTCTGTCTGCCAGTCTGCCAGTCTGTCTGTCTGCCAGTCTGCCAGTCTGCCAGTCTGCCACTCTGTCACTGTCTGTCTGTCTGCCAGTCTGCCACTCTGCCACTCTGTCACAGTCTGTCTGTTTGTCTGTCTGCCACTCTGTCACAGTCTGCCAGTCTGCCAGTCTGTCACAGTCTGCCAGTCTGCCACTCTGTCACTGTCTGTCTGTCTGCCAGTCTGCCAGTCTGCCACAGTCTGTCTGTCTGTCAGTCTGCCAGTCTGCCACAGTCTGTCACAGTCTGCCAGTCTGCCAGTCTGCCACTCTGTCACAGTCTGCCAGTCTGCCACTCTGCCACTCTGTCAAAGTCTGCCAGTCTGCCAGTCTGCCACTCTGTCACAGTCTGCCAGTCTGCCATTATTCTCGAAACCGCTCATTGCTGCTTGCAGCTATATTTTTTGTTTGTTTTTTGTATAATTCCCCCAGCAGCTTTGCTGTTTGGGGGAAGGTTTTTTCTTTCATCGGACGGACAACATGGCACTGAACAATGACAGACGAAACAGGAATTATGAAAAAGAAAGCCGGATTTATGAGAAGAAGTTAACCATTGAGGTGGATATTGAAGGCGAAGAGAGAACTACGATGATGGATTTGTTAAGAGCAGTCAAAGTGAACTGTGGAACAGTCATCGGATGCAGATTTAAGACACCAAAAAAGTATGAGCTGACAATGCTGGATGAAGGTGGGAAGAAGAAGCTACTCGATGGTTTGAGAATTGGAAACAACATTGTAATTGTAAAAGAACTAAGCAGTGATGAGCTGGTGGTGTCATTTATGGCGCTGCCAGTCTATATCACAGATGGGGAGATCTTGGCCAAGTTGGCTTACTGGGGTGTGTCTGCTGTGTCCCCCATAAGGAGAAGAGTGTGGCCTGGAACGGACATTGTGGAGGGCACCCGCTATGTTAAAGTTAAGTTTACTGAGGAGGTGAAATCTCTGCCATATTCCACAAAGTTTGAAACTCTGGAGGGAACAGAACACTTCAGGGTCATTCATGACAAGCAGGTTAAAGTCTGCAGACTCTGCATCCAGCCTGGACACATAATAAGAGACTGTCCAGAATTTGTCTGCTTTAAATGTGGAGAACAAGGACATTACGCCCGTGAATGTGAGAACGCCAGGGAGGAGAGTGAGGAGTTTTTCTCTGACCCTGAGAGGGAGGAGGAGGAGGAGGACGGCGAGACAACACCAGCAGAGGCGGGGGAGGCACCACCAGCAGTGGCAGAGGAGGCAGCAGCGGCAGAGGAGGCACCACCACCTGAGACAGAGGTGGTGGAGGAGACACCATCAGCTGAGAGGGCGGAGGTGGAGGTTGCAGGCGATCAACAGCATGTGCCGATGAGAGATGGAGAGGAGCCGCAGGTGCGCCACGACACCGCTGTGGCCCATCAGGTGTCTGGAGATGCTGCCATCGGGGACAGCATGGATGGTGTCGTGGGGGAGATCGACTCGTCTCTGGAGGGAAAGATTGGGAGGGTGGCGGGTGTGGGTCCCTCTGCAGGTCCTGCCCCTCCACCCAGTGACCATGTGAGTACCTCCAGGGGCGAGCCCCCTAGCAAGGGGGAACCCCCCAGGAGCAGAGGTCGTGCTGACAAAGTCAGAGGCGGAGTTAGGACCAGAGGGGGTTCCTCCCCTGGTCCTGCACCTGGTACTGCCGGAGCGATGAGGAGGAGAGAACCAGCTCAAGAAGGACAACAGGTGCCACCGAGCACCCTTGAGCTGGACGCCATCTTTTCTGGCGATGACATGGACTCAAGTCCAGAGGCTATAAGCCTAAAGAGAAAGGCTGGGGAAGAGAGAAGAGTGAATGAAAAAAATGCCAAAAAATAGGTAATGGGGTCTTTTTGTTTATTTTTATTTTCTTATAATACTTATGATTTCTATAACATCTTTTAACGGGAATGGCATGAGGAATTTGCTGAAACTAGAGCAATTCTTATTTTCTTGTAGTTCGGACATAATATGCCTGCAAGAAACATGCTGGACTGATGCCGTAATGGGCAATGTTAAGACTAAATGGAGAGAGCTCATTTATGTGAACAACGGCAATGAGAAATCTTGCGGAGTAGCAATTCTAATCAGAAAAGGTGTTGTGGAAAATGTAAAGCAAGTCATGTCTGATGACAAAGGGAGGGTTCTGGTGGTGGAATTTGAATACCAGGACCTTTTGTTTAAACTAATTAATGTGTATGCTCCGAATATAGAGCCGGATCGAAAAGATCTTTTTGAAAGACTAAAACCCCTAAGTACAGGGAACTGTGTTTTGGTTGGAGACTTTAATTTAAAGTGTTGTAGGATGGATGCTGTGAGTAATGCTACATTCAAATATGACTCATCTAGAACAGTTTTTCTATAGATGATGAATGAAAATGGCCTCGTAGACAAGTGGAGAGAAGACAATCCCAACAAAAGGGCATTTTCTAGAAGGCAAGTAGTGATGGGAGAGCTCAAACAGAGCAGAATTGACCTATGTATTGTCAAAAGGGAGATATCCAAGTACATAAAACAAACAGAGTACAAGTTCACCAGTTGGAGTGACCATGCTATGCTGTCTTTTAGAATTAGTGTGAAAGATGACCAAGAGAGAGGGGGAGGTATATGGTGCCTAAACTCAAGTTTACTGATGGAAGAAAAGTATAGGAGTGTAATTCAAAAATGTATTCAATATGAGGCTGACAATCCTTTAATGTATAGTAATGCTAGCGAATGGTGGGAGACCTTGAAAAAGAAAATAAAGACCCAAAGTATGAGATATGCAAAACAAAGTAATTTCAGGAAGAAACAGGAGGAAAGGGAGCTGAGGGAAAAGCTATCAAGGGAAACTGAAAATGCTGGTAATAATGTGAGTTACAATATTGAAAATTATTTAAAAATTAAAGCTGAGTTACACAAATTTGAGAAAAATAAATGTATGGGAGCAATTGTGAGGAGTAGGGCACAATATGCTGTAGACGGTGAAAAGTGTACCTCCTTCTTTTTAGGGCTTGAAAAAACCAAGCAGAGGAGGAATTATATTCATGAATTGGAAAATAAAAATGGGGAAAAGGTCAGTGATTTTGTAAGTATTATAGAAACAGTAGAATCCTTTTACAGGGACTTATTTAAGAAAAGCGACGTCGACAACGACAGCGTCGAGAATGTACTGGACAAGGTGACTGTCAAAATAAACGAATCTGAGAAACAGTTATGTGAGGATGATATACTGATTGAAGAGGTTAAAAATGCCATAAATAGTATTCAGCCTAATAAGAGTCCAGGTTCAGATGGGTTAACAGGGTAATTCTATAAAACCTTTTCAGATGTGCTGGTACCTATACTTTTAAGGGTTTTCGGGCATATGGAGGAAAAACAAGTAGTGTCAACATCAATGTCAACTGGTGTTCTCACAATTTTATATAAAAATAGAGGTAGTAAGCTTAAATTAGAGAACTACAGGCCAATCAGTCTTTTAAATAATGACTATAAAATTATCGCAAAGATTTTGTCAAATAGACTTAAAAAGGTACTGGGTAGTATTATATCCTCTACCCAAGCTTACAGTGTACCAGGTAGAGATATACACTGCAAGAAAAGAGGCATTAATGGGCATTTTTGGGCATTTACAGTTGCTCAGTAAACCCGCAGTTTGCTGGTGTTTTTGTACGTAATTGGAAATTTACAGTTGAAAATGTTTACTGTGAAATTCGTCTATATACTTTGGAAATCAGTGATTTACCGTTCCTCTGCCAGACAAAGACCCAGCAGGAGACTGGCCATTTCCTTTGACATCCAAATTCACTCTTTGTTTAAAGAGGGGGTCTCTCTCTCCCTCTCCCCATTACCAAAGCAAAAATGGAACAAAACTATACTTTTCAATGTTTTTGTTAAGGGCTTAAAAAGGGCTTCATTTGTTAATCTTTTTTTATATATAATCTAAGTTAATAAGAATATTTCCCATATCTGTGTTTAACAACACTGTCATCAGTGTATTTTTCAGACATGTCAAACTCTCTGTACTTAGTAAAGTTGAGCCTATGGCTCTGTACTTGGTCTGCTCTTTTCCCCTCTACCTCTTCTTAAGTTCCCCTCAGAATATAGGGATATTAGGGTTCATGTGGTTAATGTAAATACAAGAAAAAGGTCCTATCACGCAAAGATTTGGAGACCCCCCTGTAGTAACTCTGAGAGCCACCTAGGGGTCCCCGACCCCCTGTTGAAGACCCCTGCTCTACAGGGAAAGACTTGATATCTACACTACAGAAAACATTCAGTTGGACATTAAACACACACACACACACACACACACACACACACACACACACACACACACACACACACACACACACACACACACACATACACACACACACACACACACACACACACACACACACACACACACACACACACACACACACACACACACACACACACACACACACAGCTGACATTAATTAGTGCTGTTGATTGCTATGTGGTCAAATGCGAGCCAACGAGCCATCGTTAACCAGCTAGTGTTACACAGCTGACTGCCAATATGAGCATTTCTGTTGAAAACGCATCACTGACAGGCTGATGAAGGCTATACATAGACTAGATAAAATAAATAGAATATACCAAGTTACTATCAGAACCTAGTAACAATCAGAACCAAAGAAAGACACTTTAATAGATTATAGTTCCTTTAACCAAACCATCTGATCAGTTTAAGGTTAAGAGTAAAGGAATAACATCTGAAAGAGAGTCAATCAAAAGTAAGCCCTGGGCCGTGCTCAGTGCTGTATTTCCGAACGCACCCCTAGTATCTGTCTGCAGTGTTGCCTGGTCTGATTATTATAAGCCACATTGGGCTAATTTTTCTGAAGTTGCTTGTAAATAATGGTAGAACGGTTATGAGCTTGTAGATCGTCTATTTTCAAATAGCCAACATTTATAAATATGCACATAGTTTAATGGACGACATATATAGCTTTGAAGTGCTCGTGTGGCCTTTTATAGTCGCTTCTTTTGGGCTTGTTTTCGTAGACCTGTTTGCTTATTTATCTCGCAAAGTCTGGCAACACCGCTGTTGACGCAGCAGCAGTCTCCAGTCTTCCAGGAGAAGATCGAGCAGAATGGTGCTGCTACTACTGCTGCTGAGAATGCCACTGATTCTACACTGCCCGCAAAAAGGATTAAAAGAGCAAAGAATTCAAAGCTTGCGGTAAGTGAAATTATGTCTGCAAATAGGGGCTGTGTGTGTCCACCTAAGGCGAGAATGCCGTTATGCTTTTATAGTCCAACTAACTTTGTGAATCATTCTGTTTGGTAACCGCCCAACTCACTCCAAATCCAACTCACTCCAAATCGCGCCCAACTCACTCCAGACATCTCACTCCACACACTTGCCCAACTCACTCCACACACTTGCCCAACTCACTCCACACACTTGCCCAACTCACTCCAAAAATTATTATTGAGTACAATATTGAGGAATTAAGTACAATATTGAGGAATTTGTTACTTTTAACTCTATTCTGTTTTAGGCTTGGTTAAAGTTTTAAATACTGTCTCTACAAAACAACTTAATGGTTCTGGGGGGGGGGGGGGGGGGGGGGCTCGCTGGCCACTTTGGCACTTGGAGTCCAGTGTTTGTTAGATGTCTTATTCTATTGTTGGTCAAATCAAGAGGTGTTGTTATATTCCTCGTTAAGGTTTTGGCCCTCCTCCACTGAGTTCACCCGCATAATCACCCTCCACCCAGGTTAGGGTTAGGGTTTAGGGTTAGGGTTAGGGTTAGAATGTAAGAGTCTCCACCGATTCAACCCACACACACACACACACACACACACACACACACACACACACACACACACACACACACACACACACACACACACACACACACACACACACACACTATAATATTATAATTTATAGCTGCAAAGTAACTAGTAAAACAAATACATTTAGTGGAGTAAAAAAACAATATGTGGATCCAATATGTAGTGGAGTAGAGGTAAAACCATTGGAAGTTGGGAATACTCAAATAACGCACAAATACCCAACATTGTACATAAGTACAGTACTTAAGTTAATGTACTTAGTTACTTTACACCACTGACACATTGAACCAATATTACACTGGTGACATTGCATGGAGTGAGTTGGGTTTGGTCCTGGAGTGAGTTGGCTATGGTCCTGGAGGGAGTTGGTCTTTGGTCCTGGAGGGACCTGGAGTGAGTTGGGCAAATATGTCTTAAGTCTTCATGGAGTGAGTTGGATTTGGAGTGAGTTGGGCGGTATTCTGTGTACACACACGCACACACACACACACACACACACACACACACACACACACACACACACACACACACACACACACACACACACACACACACACGTGTCTCTGTCTTTTTCCTAAATAGTCAGTGTATATGTCGCTCAACTAATAGCGAAGCATCAAAGGGATGCCCGTAGACACACATAGATATATATATATATATCTATGCGTAGACGGGCTCCCGCAGTCAGTCTGCCCGTGCCCGAGACAGCAGCAGCTGAGCGGTGAGACGAGAGCTGAACGTCCGCGAAATAACAGGAAATACGGCAACATGATTTTTTCTGTAACTTGTTAATTTGTGTATGTAAAATATAGATTCCCTGTCGAATCTCCTAATTACACCAACATTATTCTTGTGAAGTAGGTAGTTTGTGCTTTTTTAATAAGATGTATTAAGTTCGCTTTGGGCATTTCTAGCATGGGGAAACACCGAGTGGTACTCCCCGTTACAGAGTGCCCTATGACGGGCTCATGGAGAGCAGCGTGTGGGGTAGCGACCAGACGGCCCGTTCAGTTATTTAGCAGCTTGTTTATAAACATTCTGCTGATTTGTTTTCCATAAATAGGTTATGTAGTAACTAAATGTAGACTTATTTCTCATCTACAGCTGCTATTTTTCATTTTTGACTTCATAATGCGCATCTGTTCGCACAGCCCGTTTTTGTCTCGCCTCGAAAAAAGCTCACTTGAGGACACTTGAGTGACAGCTCCTTGGACACGGCCAGTTTGATCAAAAAACGCCAAGTCAAATGGAATATAGGCGTTTTTTTTTATAAAGGCATCCTTTTGGTGTGAACGCAGCAGAAATAATGCTGACCTTTCAGCCATGTGTGTGTGTGTGTGTGTGTGTGTGTGTGTGTGTGTGTGTGTGTGTGTGTGTGTGTGTGTGTGTGTGTGTGTGTGTGTGTGTGTGTGTGTGTGTGTGTGTGTGGAAAGGGGTGGGGCTAGGCCTTAGCTGTGAGACTCTGGAGAGCTCTGGTTCTCTCAGTGTCTGCAACTCAAATGGCCATTCTATGTGTGTGGAATGTCTGACGTTGAATTGTGGGCGGGCACTCGGCAAAATGTTTTATAGGTGGGCGGAGCTAACAGCCAAATTCCTAGCATAACTCGAAGGAGGAGATGTAAGACTGGAGACTACTCTCCAGTCAAAAACAACTACTCTCAAAAGCAATTCATGGTATTGTTTAAAAAGTGCACATGTCTGAATTAACAGGGTCATGTTTTGTATAATGCAATTTAAATGTAAACTGTGACGAGTGGGGTTTGAACTGTGGACCTTTGGCACATGAGACTAACACTGTATTGATCAAGCTATTCAATCCACAGCCTTGGTCAGTGAGAAGGGAGAATCCAACAAAACAAAACAAAACAAAAGAGGGAATGAAGTACATCATACATTGAAAACAACTACTCTCAATAAGCGTTTAATTTAACAATTGCATGTTTATTCATTGATACAGACATGTTGTGTGCAATGCAATTGAGTTGAGGTCTGCATGAGGTGAGATTTGAACCGGCGACCCTCTGGTATCAAGGCAGATGATTAAGCCATTGGGCCAACAGACCCGGACTGATGAAAAGGGAGTTCACACACATGACACACTTTCACGCAAATTGCTCAGAAATACTGGATTTAAATGTTTTTCAAACTGCTCAAAATTGCAGACAATCTAAGGGCGGAGTTTACTGGTTAACAATTGCACATGCATTCATTGATACAGTCATGTTGTGTGCAATGCAATTATAATGAATTCTATATGACGTGGGATTCGAACCAGGAACCCTGTGGTTTCAAGACAGATGATTAAGCCATTGGGCCAACAGACCTGTACTACTGAAAAGGGAGTTCACACACATGACACACTTTCACGCAAATTGCTCAGAAATCCTTGGTTTAAATGTTTTTCAAACTGCTCAATATATTTCGGAATGGAAACTAGTGGAAAATAGTCGATCTACAAGCTCACAACGCGTTGCTATCTAAAAAGGTGTGAGATTGTAGATCGGCTTTTTTCACAAGAAAGTATGTCATACATAAAAAACAACTACTCTCAAAAGCATTTCGTGTTATTGTCTAAACATTGCACATGTCTGAATTAACAGGGTCATGTTTTGTACAATGCAATTTAAATGTGAACTGTAATAAGTGGGATTTGAACCAGGGACCTTCGGCACATGAGACTCACACTCTACTGGTGGAGCTATCCAATACACAGCCTTAGACAGTGAAAAGGGAGAATCCAACAAAACAAAACAAAAGGGCGAATGAAGTACGTCATACATTGAAAATAACTACTTTCAAGTATGCATTTCTCGTCATCTTTAACAATTGCACATGTATTCATTGATATAGTCATGTTGTGTGCAATGCAATTATAATGAAGTCTACCTGAGGTGGGATTCGAACCGGCTACCCTATGGTTTCAAGGCAGATGATTAAGCGATCAAGCTATTGAACCAACACACCTGAACCTGTGAAAAAGGGCCTCAAACATGGATTTGACACAGTTTCACGCAAATTGCTCAGAAATCCTGGATTTAAATGTTTTTCAAACTGCTCAAAATTGCAGACAATCTAAGGGCGGAGCTTACTGGTTAACAATTGCACATGCATTCATTGATACAGTCATGTTGTGTGCAATGCAATTATAATGAAATTCTACCTGAGGTGGGATTCGAAACAGCAACCCTGTAGTTTCAAGGCAGATGATTAAGCGATCAAGCTATTGGGCCAACAGACCTGAACTAGTGAAAAGGGAGTTCACACACATGACACACTTTCATGCAAATTGCTCAGAAATCCTGGATTTAAATGTTTTTCAAACTGCTCAAAATTGCAGACAATCTAAGGGCGGAGCTTACTGGTTAACAATTGCACATGCATTCATTGATACAGTCATGTTGTGTGCAATGCAATTATAATGAATTCTACCTGAGGTGGGATTCGAACCAGCAACCCTGTAGTTTCAAGGCAGATGATTAAGCGATCAAGCTATTGGGCCAACAGACCTGAACTAGTGAAAAGGGAGTTCACACACATGACACACTTTCATGCAAATTGCTCAGAAATCCTGGATTTAAATGTGTTTCAAACTGCTCAAAATTGCAGACAATCTAAGGGCGGAGCTTACTGGTTAACAATTGCACATGCATTCATTGATACAGTCATGTTGTGTGCAATGCAATTATAATGAATTCTACCTGAGGTGGGATTCGAACCAGCAACCCTGTAGTTTCAAGGCAGATGATTAAGCGATCAAGCTATTGGGCCAACAGACCTGAACTAGTGAAAAGGGAGTTCACACACATGACACACTTTCACGCAAATTGCTCAGAAATCCTTGGTTTAAATGTTTTTCAAACTGCTCAATATATTTCGGAATGGAAACTAGTGGAAAATAGTCGATCTACAAGCTCACAACGCGTTGCTATCTAAAAAGGTGTGAGATTGTAGATCGGCTATTTTCACAAGAAAGTATGTCATACATAAAAAACAACTACTCTCAAAAGCATTTCGTGTTATTGTCTAAACATTGCACATGTCTGAATTAACAGGGTCATGTTTTGTACAATGCAATTTAAATGTGAACTGTAATAAGTGGGATTTGAACCAGGGACCTTCGGCACATGAGACTCACACTCTACTGGTGGAGCTATCCAATACACAGCCTTAGACAGTGAAAAGGGAGAATCCAACAAAACAAAACAAAAGGGCGAATGAAGTACGTCAAGTATGCATTTCTCGTCATCTTTAACAATTGCACATGTATTCATTGATATAGTCATGTTGTGTGCAATGCAATTATAATGAAGTCTACCTGAGGTGGGATTCGAACCGGCTACCCTATGGTTTCAAGGCAGATGATTAAGCGATCAAGCTATTGAACCAACACACCTGAACCTGTGAAAAAGGGCCTCAAACATGGATTTGACACAGTTTCACGCAAATTGCTCAGAAATCCTGGATTTAAATGTTTTTCAAACTGCTCAAAATTGCAGACAATCTAAGGGCGGAGCTTACTGGTCAAAGTGATACATGTGTTCCTCATGAGTCAAGGCACATGTGTAAGCAGGTTTAACGGCTGTCGGCCAAACGAGGCATGACTTTTGCCTGTTTAAAGTTTGCATTTTCAAAAAATTGCTATAGCGCCCCCCTTTGACCAATTGGAGTAAGATTGGTTTCAGTGATACTTGGAATGACCCTCTACAATATTGCAAAGTGTCAAACAAATGTGAGTCTGCATGTATGTGTTAGGGGCAGATGAATAATTGTCATAAAACTTGCAATTTTCATTGGCTTATAAAAGCTTAACGTTTTCACTTATGGAAAATCCGCCTGCTTAGTTCTGTCGGCATTGGTCCAAAGTTCATGTGTAGACAGTTTCGTACAGATTGCTCAAAAATCCCAGGAGGAGTTTGATTTTTACTGTTTTTTACTGCTTTTCATAGAATTCGAAATGGTGGGAGATCTAAAGGTCAGAGGTCAAAAGTCAAACAGTGAAAGTTGTTAGGCATGAGGAGACGCATGTGTGCATCGAAGTTTCATGGCTGTGGGTCAAACAGGGCATGAGTTGTACCTGTTCAAAGTTGGCATATTTCAATTGAGTGCTACAGCGCCACCCTTTGGCCAATGTTTGTGAGTTTCGGGTTTTCGCCGTTTGGCATAGCCCTCTACCATATTGCCGAATTTCATAAAAAGTGACCACGCGGTTAGGCCAGAACTGGCAAAACCGGCGGAAGATCATGAACTCTTACAGATGTAATAAGGCTTCGAGCCTATTGGCCTCGAAACCTTAAAAACTATGAAAATAAACCAAATGTACCTACCTAACAAAACCTAACTCTCTAGCTCAAACTTTTCTCTGACTCTCTGTCTCAAAGCTGCACGCAATTACCAATCTGGGCGTGTTCAGGGTGGTATGGCCGTAAGCAACAGCAGCAGCGGCCGGTAGGCGTTATATAGATGACAGTGGCCCTGCTGTTTATTCCTTTACTCTACTTAGGCTGGGCTGCTAAAGGTTACAACTGCCATTTTTCAGCAGTGACATTTTGTTACTTAGTGCTGCATTCATAAACATGACGATTGCTCATTCAGTCAGTCTGCCAAATGAAAAAAGCTTACAGCACCTGTTATTCCCAGGCGGTCTCCCATCCAAGTACTAACCAGGCCCGACCCTGCTTAGCTTCCGGGATCGGACGAGATCGGGCGTGTTCAGGGTGGTATGGCCGTAAGCAACAGCAGCAGCGGCCGGTAGGCCTTATATAGATGACAGTGGCCCTGCTGTGGAGTGTGTTTATTCCTTTACTCTACTTAGGCTGGGGGTGCGCCTTCCATTCCGACATCTCGCCACTCCGACTAGTGGCTTCCGCGTGCGGTTAGGGTTAGGGTTAGGGTTAGGTATAGGGTTTGTTAACGTCGGAAAGGCGACATGTCGGAAAGGCGAAATGCACCCCTTAGGCTGGGCTGCTAAAGGTTACAAGTGACATTTTTCAGCAGTGACATTTTGTTAGTTAGTGCTGCATTCATAAACATGACGATTGCTCATTCAGTCAGTCTGCCAAATGAAAAAAGCTTACAGCACCTGGTATTCCCAGGCTGTCTCCCATCCAAGTACTAACCAGGCCCGACCCTGCTTAGCTTCCGAGATCGGACGAGATCGGGCGTGTTCAGGGTGGTATGGCCGTAAGCAACAGCAGCAGCGGCCGGTAGGCCTTATATAGATGACAGTGGCCCTGCTGTGGAGTGTGTTTATTCCTTTACTCTACTTCGGCTGGGCTGCTAAAGGTTACAAGTGACATTTTTCAGCAGTGACATTTTGTTAGTTAGTGCTGCATTCATAAACATGACGATTGCTCATTCAGTCAGTCTGCCAAATGAAAAAAGCTTACAGCACCTGATATTCCCAGGCAGTCTCCCATCCAAGTACTAACCAGGCCCGACCCTGCTTAGCTTCCGAGATCGGACGAGATCGGGCGTGTTCAGGGTGGTATGGCCGTAAGCAACAGCAGCAGCGGCCGGTAGGCGTTATATAGATGACGGTGGCCCTGCTGTTTATTCCTTTACTCTACTTAGGCTGGGCTGCTAAAGGTTACAAGTGACATTTTTCATTAGTGACATTTTGTTAGTTAGTGCTGCATTCATAAACATGACGATTGCTCATTCAGTCAGTCTGCCAAATGAAAAAAGCTTACAGCACCTGGTATTCCCAGGCGGTCTCCCATCCAAGTACTAACCAGGCCCACGTTAGTCCGACAGCGCATTCCTCCGACAGTGCAGCGCTCCGACGTTTCCAATACTAAACCCGAACCAAACCCGCACCCTAACCCTAACCGCACGCGGATGCCACATAGTCGGAGAAAAGGTCGGATTAACGCATGCCTCCCATTCTGAATTCCCATAGACCTGTTTAATATCGCGTCAAATAAGAACTGTGTTCCAAAAATAAATAAATGATCCAGGCGGTTTGACTCAAATGGATTATGAAGCATCAACTGACAGTGGGAAAATGCTAATGTTACTGCCAACGATTTAGTTAAAAAAATGCCAAAAATAGACTGTATCAAATATGAGTTACTGACTATCATGAACGATACAGAGCCAACTCCCTGACAATATCGCCAGGAGAATTTGTTTATTTTTGGACCACAATTCTTATATGAGACGATTCTAAGATGACCCAATGTTATTCTCCATAGAGAAATGACTTCCGTGAACCAGGGGATGAACAAGTGACATCAGGACTGGTCGGGTGGAAAACGGTTCAGAACGGTTACTTTTCAGGAAATGGGGGATCCAATGTAGTTATTATGTAGTCACAAGCTCTTGTTAATACTTTTCATTGGTTCAATATTTAAACCCACAGAAATACACCTTTACATTTAATTTTTTTTCAAAAATAGCAGATCTACATTACATTACATTACATTACAGTCATTTAGCAGACGCTTTTATCCAAAGCGACTTACAATAAGTGTATTCAACATAGGTAGGGAACGAAAACTACTAATCACCAGAAGTTTTAAGTACATTTCCTGCAAAAACAAGCAACCAAGAGTATACCTAGCGCTAAGGTAAAAGTGCAATATATCAGCTACCTACTTTCTTAAACAGATGAGACAAAAATGGCAAAATCAAATGAGCACGAAGCTAAAACAAATAAGTGTATCGACTAAACAAGATCCAATAAAACAATACAAAAATAAAACAAGAGTTCGTACAACTAGTTAACAACAAGTAGGCCAGGCAAAGAGGAAGGATAGTGTTTCCTGAAGAGGTGGGTTTTCAGCCTGCGGCGAAAGATGGGCAGTGACTCTGCTGTCCTGACATCAGTGGGAAGTTCATTCCACCACTGTGGGGCCAGAACAGAAAAAAGTCGTGACCGTGTCGATCGACCAGAAGGACCGTTGAGTGGCGAGGGAGTCAGTCGCCCCGAGGTGGCAGACCGGAGTGGTCGGGCAGGGGTGTGGGCATTGACCAAAACCCGGAGGTAGGAAGGAGCTGTTCCTTTCACTGCTCTATAGGCTAGCACCAGGGTTTTAAACTGAATGCGAGCTGCTACGGGGAGCCAGTGCAGAGAACGGAGAAGGATAGTTGTGTGGGAGAACTTGGGGCGGTTGAACACCAGACGAGCCGCAGCTTTCTGAACAAGCTCCAGAGGTCTGATGGCTGATGCCGGAGCACCAGCAAGGAGGGAGTTGCAGTAGTCCAGGCGGGAGATGACAAGAGCCTGGATGAGCACCTGGGCTGTTTTCTCCGTGAGGAAGGGGCGAATCCTCCTGATGTTGTAGAGGAGGAATCTGCAGGACCGTGTCACTGATGCGATGTTAGCCGAGAACGACAGTTGATCGTCCAGGGTCACACCCAGATTCTTCGCAGTCCGAGTTGACGTCACCACAGCATTCTCAATGGTGATGGCCATGTCTCGGTGAGGACAGCCCTTCCCCGGGATGAACATCAGCTCGGTCTTGTCCAGGTTGAGCTTCAGGTGGTTCGTCGACATCCACTCCGAGATGTCAGCCAGACAAGCAGCAATGCGTGCCTCCACTTGTGTGTCAGAGGGGGGGAATGAGAGGATCAGCTGGGTGTCATCGGCATAGCAGTGGTAGGAAAAGCCATGGGAGTGGATGACAGCACCAAGAGATGTAGTGTAGAGAGAGAAAAGAAGAGGACCCAGAACCGAGCCTTGGGGAACCCCAGTAGTGAGCCTGTGTGGTTCTGACACAGACCCTCTCAGCATCACCTGGTAGGAGCGACCCGTCAGGTAGGATGCAAACAGGGAGAGTGCAGAGCCTGAGACACCCATCCCCTCGAGGGTGGAGAGAAGGATCTGGTGGTTCACTGTGTCGAACGCTGCAGACAGGTCCAGGAGTATCAGGACGGAGGAGAGAGAGTTCGCTCTAGCGGCATGGAGCGACTCCGTCACTGCCAGGAGGGCAGTCTCCGTCGAGTGACCCACTTTGAACCCCGACTGGTTGGAGTCCAGGAGGTTGTTCTGGTGGAGGTAGGAAGACAGTTGTTTAAAGACAGCACGTTCGAGAGTTTTAGATAGGAAGGATAGAAGGGAAACCGGTCTGTAGTTCTTGATCTCAGAGGGGTCAAGTGTCGGTTTCTTCAGGAGGGGGGTGACTCTGGCAGTCTTGAAAGCAGAGGGAAAGTAGCCAGACGTCAGAGAGGTGTTAATAAGGTGGGTTAAGAAGGGAAGGAGTTCAGGTGCAGAGGACTGCAGCAGAGGGGATGGGACCGGGTCCAGGGAGCATGAGGTGGGGCGACTAGAGGTAACAAGGAGAAGGACCTCTTTAGAGGAGAGGGGAGAGAAGTGGGATAGAGAGGGTGGGGGAGAGGGAGGAGGAGTAGATGAAGATAGGGAGGGAGGGGTGGAAGGCAGACAGGTGTGGGTAGTGCGCAGGGCATCAGCCGGGGGAGGAGTGAAGGAGGATCGGATATCGTTCACCTTCTTGTCAAAGAAGTTGCCGAAGTCGTCAGGGAGGAGGGAGGAGGAGGGAGGAGGGGGAGGTGGTTGCAGGAGAGAGGAGAAAGTTTCAAATAGTTTTTTAGGGTTGGAAGCAGAAGCCTGAATTTTAGTGCAGAAGAAAGCAGCTTTAGCAGCTGATAGAGAGGAGGAAAAGGTAGAAAGGAGAGTTTGGAAGGTCTCCAGATCTACAGATACAGTACAAGATCACAACGTGTCATGTCGTGTCAGGTTGTAAGCTTGTAGATCGGCTATTTTTGGTTCTTTTGTGTGACATTGTAGTATGACAGAGTAGGGCATTTATGTACGAAAAAGGTTTCTGCTTGACAGCAACGATTATGTTATATGTCTTTCCAGCTGTAAAAAAGACAAAATACATTATTTATCATATTTTAGATTAGTAAATAACAAAGTAACCAAAATTAGGCATAACATATGTCATGGTAAAAGGGGGTTCAAATAGGAAACTTACCTGGGGCACTCTGTATAAACCTAACATCTCACCACTCAAACAGAGAGCGTCTCCTTTCAAACCCCAATGGTTCTATTGAGCCCCCCGCCCACAGGAGTGGGCCAATTCTCTCACAACTTGCTACAAAAATCGCTCATGCAAAACTATATAATCTCCTACCTTTCATTTTCCACCTTCACATGTGTCTCCTTCTCTAATAATCAAAAAGTGCTATATATTTCATCTCGCAATTTACTTCCGGATGGTTCGTTTTGCACCTTTTTTGCCACATCGGTCACGGGAAAGAAATAAGCGCTGCCGTGGTCTATGGAAACGAGGCCAAAAGTGCACCCAAATAAGCCCAAAATCGCTTATACAAACAGTCAGACCTGGCAACGCAGCCTACGCCAATCATGCGTGAGAGATCTACAAGCTATGGGGCAGAGACGCCACCGTATCTTAGCAACAACTACAGCGCTCACTCTCATTGGTCGTGTCACGCTAAGAGCAGTTCCCAGACAATGGCATCGCAGAGAGCTTGCTGTAGCCATCACAGTCAGTCGCAGCGACGACGGACAGGGAGCTGTGATAGCTGCCATGTCGCTAACGCTAACGTGGTTGTCATGCCTGCAGCGGCTGTGCAATCACTTTGTCAACAATGCACGTTCGTGTGGTGAATGTCAATATTGCTGCTCAGTTAGTCCATTGTAGATGCTGTATGTTTGTGTGTGTCTTCTGGAGAACTATGTAGCTCCACAGCAACTACAGTAACTAACGTAATGGCAGGACCGCCCCGTGCAACGCAAGTTTAGGCTGCATTATGGTCATGTAGTAATTTCAGATTACCCCCCCCCCCCCAAATAAACGTCATTGATTTGGGCACCCCCCCATTTTGTTTGACTCCATTCCACAAGTCAATATTGTGCAAATAGCAGATCTACAAGCTCGAAACGCCTCACGTTGAGAGGCTTTGTAAGCTTGTAGATCGGCTATTTTCTACATGATTGCCTCTTTCTTAGATTATTTGACAATGTGGCCAATGTTTTTATAGTATAGTTTGTTGACTACTTCTGTTGCAGAAATGGTCTTTTCCTTTACTTTCGTTTTTTTATTGTCTCCGCCAGGCCGAAAGGCATGGCGCAAGACCTGTCCGTCCGTCTGTGATAGCTAATCTCTCATCGTTGACTTGATCGCAGCGAAACTGTGCACACACACTCCCTGGATGCCAATTCAGAACCTCTGCCCTATTTCTTTCACATGGCCCTGTTACAGTGCCACCAGGAGGCCACTTTTTGCTAAACACATTTTCTCACAGTACTCCTACATATTTTGCCCAAACATCACGCAAATCGGTACACAGTATCTCCACAGTCATTAAAAAAAAAACCCTTTCAGATTTTTCTTATTCCATCCTGATTGGCTAAAATGGCTTCCAAAGTCTGCAGGACTGCTCCGTTTGGACCAAAGTGCCTCACATTATGAACACAGCATGCACTTTCCGTGCAACTTTGCACCCACATTCCCACTATGCCGAGGAAGAAATTCCACTTGAGATTTCTCTAATCAGCCTCATGGTGGCGCTATAACAGCCCGATGTGGAGAGTCAGTGACAGCTGGATAAACGAGGTCAAATGTGTCAAAAGGAGTCTGTACGGCTGTCGATAAATGAACACATGACGTCGGTGGGAGAGGAGATATTGTGTCTTTTGGACAAACAGCAGCGTGGTGCTGATGTTTGTTGTGTGAAGCAGCGTAATGTCAGAGTGTTTGTGTTGGAGCGCCTCAGTGCGGCTGCAGAGTTCATGTGCAACCTCTTCCAGAGAGAGACAGAGACACTAGAAACTCTGCTGGAGAAAAAAAAAACACTGCTGGGCATTGACTTTCATATGGACATTGATCTACACACTGCAGGTATATCTGCTACACACACAACATCAAACTACACACTACAGGTATGATGCAGCGTTTGCATTCCAGCCTGCATGCCAGCGTAGTTCCCATATGGTTTCAAGGTGGGCTAAACCATATGGACCCCATGTCAGCAATGTCAGCGGCATCCACTTCAGTCCCAACTGCGATGCCCATGCAGGCTATAAGTAGCTTCTACCTGGCCCTTAGGTGGGCCCCAACTAGCCATGTTTATGTGGGACCAAGGCGGGTCCTAACTGGGTTTGCCCATGCAGGCTTTAACTGGGTTCTACCTCGGCCCTAGGTCTACCCTAACCAACCAGAGTGCAGTGCCCATCGCTCCAATTGTTGTGACGTCAGGGCTCTCAATACTGCACATTGGTGGAGGAGGAGGGGCCGCAGGGCGACCGCACACATCGCTGAACCAATGGTAGCCCACGGATGTTTCCTCTGGGGATTTACAATCTGCCCCTCTATGCCACATATCATCCGCACTACAGGGTCTTCACTGACCGAGCCACGGCCCCACTGGCCCTCATGACGCTACGCCACTTATATGAGCTGCCAAGTGGCCGCGGGCGCTACGTGGGCGTGGCCGCGGGCTAGACGCGAGCCCCCGCGTAGCGGGGGCGAGCTTCTAGTTCTAGCAATAGCAATAGAACTTGTTGAGGAATATGCACCCACAATTCCTAGCACTGGAGGGGAGCCAACACATCTCTCATCCAATTGAAACGGCTCCTCTCTCCCAGTGACCAACGACAATGTTGCACGGAATGTAACGCCAAGTGTCACACAGTTATCATAGAGACTATATCCTAGAGTCACATTGGGTAGTAGGCTGATGTTTCTGTTGATCTCATTAATGGCAAAGGCCATGGTCTGTGCAGACCTAAAGCCATCACTGTCAAATCTAACACACAAAACTCCACTGTAACTTTGAATATTAATATTATGGTAGAAATCTACAACATCAACTAATCCTCTGGTGCTAATAAAGCATGTTACCTATAGGCTCTATTCACAGCAGCCATATTATCAATTCCTTCCCAGGTGTTACCAGTGATACTAATGAAGGCTCTGTTCCATTTAGTGTAGCACAGTGGTTTCCCCGACCGGGATGCATGCGTTAATCCGAGAGACCTTTTCTCCGACTATGTGGCATCCGCGTGCGGTTAGGGTTAGGGTGCGGGTTTGGTTCGGGTTTAGTATTGGAAAAATCGGAGCGCTGCGCTGTCGGAGGAATGCGCTGTCGGACTAACGTACTGCACCCACCCTGAACACGCCCGATCTCGGAAGCTAAGCAGGGTCGGGCCTGGTTAGTACTTGAATGGGAGACCGACTGGGAATACCAGGTGCTGTAAGCTTTTTTCATTTGGCAGACTGACTGAATGAGCAATCGTCATGTTTATGAATGCAGCACTAACTAACAAAATGTCACTGCTGAAAAATGTCACTTGTAACCTTTAGCAGCCCAGCCTAAGTAGAGTAAAGGAATAAACACACTCCACAGCAGGGCCACTGTCATCTATATAAGGCCTACCGGCCGCTGCTGCTGTTGCTTACGGCCATACCACCCTGAACGATCTCGTCCGATCTCGGAAGCTAAGCAGCGTCGGGCCAGGTTAGTACTTGGATGGGAGACCGCCTGGGAATACCAGGTGCTGTAAGCTTTTTTCATTTGGCAGACTGACTGAATGAGCAATCGTCATGTTTATGAATGCAGCACTAACTAACAAAATGTCACTGCTGAAAAATGGCACTTGTAACCTTTAGCAGCCCAGCCTAAGTAGAGTACAGGAATAAACACACTCCACAGCAGGGCCACTGTCATCTATATAAGGCCTACCGGCCGCTGCTGCTGTTGCTTACGGCCATACCACCCTGAACACGCCCGATCTCGTCCGATCTCGGAAGCTAAGCAGCGTCGGGCCAGGTTAGTACTTGGATGGGAGACCGCCTGGGAATACCAGGTGCTGTAAGCTTTTTTCATTTGGCAGACTGACTGAATGAGCAATCGTCATGTTTATGAATGCAGCACTAACTAACAAAATGTCACTGCTGAAAAATGGCACTTGTAACCTTTAGCAGCCCAGCCTAAGTAGAGTAAAGGAATAAACACACTCCACAGCAGGGCCACTGTCATCTATATAAGGCCTACCGGCCGCTGCTGCTGTTCCTTACGGCCATACCACCCTGAACACGCCCGATCTCGTCCGATCTCGGAAGCTAAGCAGGGTCGGGCCTGGTTAGTACTTGGATGGGTGACCGCCTGGGAATACCAGGCGCTGTAAGCTTTTTTCATTTGGCAGACTGACTGAATGAGCAATCGTCATGTTTATGAATGCAGCACTAACTAACAAAATGTCACTGCTGAAAAATGGCACTTGTAACCTTTAGCAGCCCAGCCTAAGGGGTGCATTTCGCCTTTCCGACATGTCGCCTTTCCGACGTTAACGAACCCTAAACCTAACCCTAACCCTAACCGCACGCGGAAGCCACTAGTCGGAGTGGCGAGATGTCGGAATGGAAGGAGCATCCCCAGCCTAAGTAGAGTAAAGGAATAAACACACTCCACAGCAGGGCCACTGTCATCTATATAAGGCCTACCGGCCGCTGCTGCTGTTGCTTACGGCCATACCACCCTGAACACGCCCGTTCTCGTCCGATCCCGGAAGCTAAGCAGGGTCGGGCCTGGTTAGTACTTGGATGGGAGACCGCCTGGGAATACCAGGTGCTGTAAGCTTTTTTCATTTGGCAGACTGACTGAATGAGCAATCGTCATGTTTATGAATGCAGCACTAACTAACAAAATGTCACTGCTGAAAAATGGCACTTGTAACCTTTAGCAGCCCAGCCTAAGTAGAGTACAGGAATAAACACACTCCACAGCAGGGCCACTGTCATCTATATAAGGCCTACCGGCCGTTGCTGCTGTTGCTTACGGCCATACCACCCTGAACACGACCGATATCGTCCGATCTCGGAAGCTAAGCAGGGTCGGGCCTGGTTAGTACTTGGATGGGAGACCGCCTGGGAATACCAGGTGCTGTAAGCTTTTTTCATTTGGCAGACTGACTGAATGAGCAATCGTCATGTTTATGAATGCAGCACTAACTAACAAAATGTCACTGCTGAAAAATGTCACTTGTAACCTTTAGCAGCCCAGCCTAAGTAGAGTAAAGGAATAAACACACTCCACAGCAGGGCCACTGTCATCTATATAAGGCCTACCGGCCGCTGCTGCTGTTCCTTACGGCCATACCACCCTGAACACGCCCGATCTCGTCCGATCTCGGAAGCTAAGCAGGGTCGGGCCTGGTTAGTACTTGGATGGGTGACCGCCTGGGAATACCAGGCGCTGTAAGCTTTTTTCATTTGGCAGACTGACTGAATGAGCAATCGTCATGTTTATGAATGCAGCACTAACTAACAAAATGTCACTGCTGAAAAATGGCACTTGTAACCTTTAGCAGCCCAGCCTAAGTAGAGTACAGGAATAAACACACTCCACAGCAGGGCCGCTGTCATCTATATAAGGCCTACCGGCCGCTGCTGCTGTTGCTTACGGCCATACCACCCTGAACACGCCCGATCTCGTCCGATCTCGGAAGCTAAGCAGGGTCGGGCCTGGTTAGTACTTGAATGGGAGACTGCCTGGGAATACCAGGTGCTGTAAGCTTTTTTCATTTGGCAGACTGACTGAATGAGCAATCGTCATGTTTATGAATGCAGCACTAACTAACAAAATGTCACTGCTGAAAAATGGCACTTGTAACCTTTAGCAGCCCAGCCTAAGTAGAGTAAAGGAATAAACACACTCCACAGCAGGGCAACTGTCATCTATATAAGGCCTACCGGCCGCTGCTGCTGTTGCTTACGGCCATACCACCCTGAACACGCCCGATCTCGTCCGATCTTGGAAGCTAAGCAGGGTCGGGCCTGGTTAGTACTTGGATGGGAGACCACCTGGGAATACCAGGTGCTGTAAGCTTTTTTCATTTGGCAGACTGACTGAATGAGCAATCGTCATGTTTATGAATGCAGCACTAACTAACTTCAATTCAATTCAATTCAATTCAATTTTATTAAAGTGTCAAATCACAACAAGTTGTCTCAAGACACTTTACATGTAGAGAAGAGACCCGACAATCCCACCCTGAACAAGCAATTTTTGCGACAGTGGCAACGAAAAACTCCCTCTTAACTGGAAGAAACGTCAGGCAGGCCCTAGGCTCTAGGGTGGCGGCCTTCTGCCTCGACCGTGTCGGGGGAAAGAGGAGAGAGAGAGAGAGAGAGAGAGAGAGAGAGAGAGAGACAGAGACAGAGACAGAGAGAGAGAGAGAGAGAGAGATACAGTGCAGGTAGTAACAGTAACAATAGTAGCACATATAATAGTGTAATATATGATATATATGAAAGTATAATATAGTACAGCAATAATGTGTATGTTGTATATAATGGTATAATATAAGAATATTAAGATAATATACAGTATATATAGTATAGTGGTATAGTGCAGTGTAGTAGAAATCCACGGTCGTGCTCCATGGAAAGGCCCGGTCCGCAGTCACAGTCTTGAGCCGCAGCTGGGGGTCCGTATTGACAGTCCATGGACCTGCGACGTGGGAAATAAAAGAGACTCCGGGGAGCGGGTCCCCGGTTGTAGAATTAGTGGCAGGCCTTACTAGAGCGTGAATCCGTACAGGGTTAATTACGATTGTACCATTGGGACACAAACCCACACAACCAAAGGGAGAACGAGAAGAGAGAGGACGAGAGGAGAAGGGGGGGGGGGTGGGCAGGGGAGGGGAGAGAGGATAACTATAGGGTGACTGAGTCTATACACTTCGGCTATAGGCTATATCATAGAGAAAGGTTTTTAGTCTAGTCTTAAATATACAGAGTGTGTCTGCTTTGCGGACTGAGACTGGGAGAAGGTTCCACAGCTGAGGTGCCTGAAACTTAAATGCTCTGCCTCCTGTTCTAACTTTTTTGGGGTTTCCTGGAGCCGTAAGCATTTTTTCATACTGTGGGCGCAGTGGTGTTCTGGTTGGTTTATAGGGCTCGATGATTTCTTTGAGATATATTGGTGCCTGTCCATTGAGGGCCTTGTATGTGAGGAGGAGAACTTTAAACTCGATTCTGTATTTAACCGGGAGCCAGTGCAAAGAGGCCAATGAAGGAGTGATATGATCTCTTCTTCTGGTTCCTGTCAGTATGCACGCAGCGGCATTCTGGACAAGCTGCAGGCTATTTAGGGATTTACTTGGGCAGCCTGATAGTAAAGCGTTGCAATAGTCCAGCCTAGAAGTAACAAATGCGTGGACAAGTTTTTCTGCATCATTTTGGGACAGAATGTGCCTAACTTTTGCAATATTACGCAGGTGAAAAAAGGCATTTCTTGAAATTTGTTTTATGTGGGACTGAAAGGACATGTCTTGGTCAAACGTGACTCCCAGATTCTTTACAGTGGCCCTGGAGGTCAAGGTAATACCATCTAGGGTAAAATTCTCATCGGCTAATTTATCTCTGAGGTGCTTAGGGCCAAGTACAATAACTTCAGTTTTGTCCGAGTTGAGGAGTAGGTAATTACGGGTCATCCAACTCTTGATGTCTATAAGACATGCTTGAAGTTTAGCCAGTTGATCTGTTTCATCTGGCTTCATTGATAGATATAATTGTGTATCATCTGCATAGCAATGGAAATTTATAGAGTGTTTCCTAATTATCTCACCTAAAGGAAGCATATATAGAGTAAATAGTATTGGTCCAAGTACAGAGCCTTGTGGGACTCCGTATTTAACCTTTTCACGTAGTGAAGGTGTATCGTTAACGTTTACAAATTGAAATCTGTCAGACAGATAGGACTCAAACCAGTTCAATGCAGCACCCTTAATGCCAACCAGATGCTCAAGTCTCTGCAACAAAATATGGTGATCAATAGTATCAAATGCAGCACTGAGGTCCAACAGAACCAGTACAGAGAGAAGGTTATTATCGGATGCAATCAGGAGGTAATTTGTGACCTTCACCAATGCCGTCTCAGTGCTATGGTGTGCTCTGAATCCTGACTGAAAAGCTTCAAATAGCTTGTTGTTATGTAGAAAGTCACATAACTGCTTGGCGACTGCTTTCTCAAGGATTTTAGAGAGAAATGGGAGGTTCGATATAGGTCTATAGTTAGCCAAAATGCCTGAGTCGAGAGTAGGCTTCTTGAGGAGGGGTTTGATGACAGCTACCTTAAAGGACTGTGGTACGTAGCCCGTCACCAGAGACATATTGATTATATCGAGTAGGGATGCACCAACCGGGGTCAGGACCTCTTTAAGCAATCTAGTTGGGACTGGATCCAAGAGTAGAGTAGTAGGTTATCAATACTATCTCGGATAGTATTGATTTTACCATTGAAAAAAATCATGAAATCATTGCTGTTAAGGGATATAGGAATACGCGGATCAGTATAGTCATGACTTTTTGTCAATTTGGCTAGAGTGTCAAAAAGGAACCTATGGTTGTTTTTGTTTTCCTCTATTAGAGAAGAATAATAGGTGGCTCTGGCATTGCAGAGAGCCTTCCTATTAGTCGGGGATCCAGTCACCGACAATTTGAGAGGACCTGTGATGTCATGCTATACTTTTTTTTTGTGTTTTTTCTATTAATTTGGTCATTAAGGTCCACAGAATGAGAGGCCTGCTCTGCCGGAAACATCGAGAAAAAAAGTTATGGCCATTTTTGTATAATGAAGCCTTTATTTTTTTGCCCATTTTCGCCTATAGTAAGAAAATAGGTTTCTTTTCTTAGAGTGATCAGTAGGTTGTGTAGGCTGTCAATAAATGATTCCCAGATACACAGAACACATATGTGAACAACACCAAGTCCAAAAATACACTCACAAAGCCTTTCCAAATGATTTATAGCCATTTTTGTACCAAAAATGCAACCGTTTTTTGCATTTTCCCCAATACTTTCATCTTTACTTCAATAGTAATCAACTTTGCCATGGGTTATGACATCAGCCAATGTCTCATTCTTTTCATCAATCTTTATAGTCATTCCACAAAAAAAAATATTAAAATCAACCCTAAATTAAAGGAACTGTGGTGACTTTATTACCCTTATGCTCAAAATTCCCAGAGCCTTTTTTTTCTTGAAAACACCTGTACCCCCACAAAAGAAACGTGTATAACAAATTCAAAACAACACAAGTCTTTTTTTATTATAAAATAAACAGATGTGCACAGCTGATTCTTTATGTTAGTTGAAAAATCACACCTAGTGTGGAGTGAGCTGTGCTATTTATGAATACCAATATATATTGTCTCTGTTGTGATGTCATAGTGATGAAATTGCTATCCTTGATCTTGATTGGCGTACATACATGCTAAACGTCCCATGACAGCTCAAAAAAGGAAATTAAACATTGGCTGAATAAAATAAAGATTATGACATGTCTAATATCACGAAAATGAAAATGATCAGGAAAATGAAAACAACTAACTAATCAACTCACTCACTCTCACTGTCTTCGAGTGTGAGTTCAACTCGTGAACATTTTTTGGGGTCCCCAGTGCAGAGACAGGCAATGACACACTTGACACCAGCTCTTGCACAGGAGCATCCTCTGGCACACTTGCTTTTCTTGCAGTGGCAATATTTGGTGCGCTTGTATTGTACAGGTTTTGCATCCTTCAGCATCATTGTTGCCACCAGCTTACCATTGACAAGCTCTCTGCCAAAGTTGGTTGCCACAGGGTAGGTTGGCTGAGACATGTGTGCCCTCTTACATACAACCAACTGATGCAGGGCTCTGAGAAGGTGTAATTGGAAGGCATCTTCAGTAGGTGGAAGGCAACGCATGTCTCCTTTGATGTTGCCAAAAAGATGGGCTCGCAGTGCATCCAAGTTACCACTGAAGTCACTCCTCTCATACAGTGAAGCCATGTATCGTCTAGCCGCTGTCACAACATCTTGTGTAACATCCAGACTTTCCCCAGAGTCACCGTATTGGCAGAGAGGCAGAAGGTCTTTCAGGTGATCAACGGCAGCTTTGTAGGCACGTCTTTTTCCTCTTCTGTAAAGATAGCTCACTGTGTCACATCCAGTCAGTATGTAGGTGCTGAGGAGTATGGATGAAAGATCGGAAGCTTCAACATCATACTTCACTGCCAGGGCATCCACAATTGCATGAGCAGGTAGGTAGATATCCATCTTCTTTACCCATAGCTCCTGTAGGCCATCCATGTGTGTGATGTAATATATGCACATCATGATCACATCTGTGTCAGTAGCCACAACTACAGCCTGTTCGTGGTGCAGATGTTCTACTGAGTATGCAATGTGGGCAAACATCCTGGTATCTGCCTCCTCATGCTTCTCACAGGACAGTTCTGGAAGCTCAACCTGACAATCTGCTGATAACAGAACAGTGCGACTAGGATCACGGAAAAGTCCACCCAGAATAAGTGTGCATCCAGCAGGAAGTGATTTGTGCTGAGCAGCCCATGCTTCTCCCATATAGTTCAACAGGTTTGCTTTATTCAGTGGATTTTGAACAAAGCCTTTCCATTCAGGTAAGGCAAGAGTATCATGTGGCTTGTACTCCTTCATCTTGCTGGGGCAAGTCTTCATTCTCTTCTCTCGTTCCTCGCCTTTCAGACTTTCAGCTGGAGAGACATCATATCGATCACCAACAAAGTGGATGCAGTCACAGTTGTCTGGGATACCACTAAGGAGCTGCTTCAGGTATTTTACTTGCAGTTCATGGAAGGTGCTGCAACCAAGATGTTGGTGACGCTGGATGAATGCCATGGCATCAACCACCATTACAACAGGCTTGTCGAATGGTGGCAATCTGTCCACTTCACACCATGAACTGCCAAGGGATGTCTTGATTGCAGCCAAGTAGTCAGCCTTATTCCCTTTTCGCATGGCATAACCTTGGTCAAGGGATGGATCTGGTTCAAACAGGGAGGCTGGGCAACTTGTCCACTCATGACCGAAGACTTCTACCTTCTTGTGTTCATCCAAGTCCTGCACAAAGTACAGGTTTCGGACAACAGCACTCTCTTCCTCGTAGACCTTCTTGGCTTTGAGCGCCATGGACATTGGCTTTTTTGTCTTTGCTGCAAATGTGGCAAGTTTCATTGGGGCTATTTTCTCACTGTCTGTTCTTCTTGCTGCAGCCAGTGCCTCCAATCCTTTTTCACGGGCGTACACCAAGTCTGTAGATGCAGATTTGTAGCCAGTTGAAATGTTAAGCAGCTCCTGTTCTTCACATATGAAGGGATTGATCATCTGGTTTTTGACTACATCTGTTATTTTCAGAACAGTTTCTGTGTCCTTTTGTCCTTGGCTTTTGGAGTCTTCATGGTGTTTGGTGTCCAGATGTACCATAGCCTTTGTCTGCTCTGAAACCGCTGTCAGACACGGAAGAGCACGCAAGTATTTCTCCATGGCTGCTGGCTGCTGACTGATGCCAGTGAAGAGTTTTGTTTTGGCATCACGGTTGTATGTTTTCTCAACTGCCATGTCTGTCCAGACACCATTGAAACGACCTTCAGTTTGATGCACAGTAAACTTCCCATCCTTGAATTCTCTATGGATGTCCGGAGCCAGTGTAGGTAGGCTTCTCATGGCTTCCAAGTAGTGGGGCAGGCAGGATACATACTTGTAGTGGCCAGCAGCTACAAGGTATGGTAACATCCTCTCTACTTCAGCCAGGTGTTCCTCCCACAGGCCTGCACGCTCAGCATGGATGAACCGCTTCAGAATCATCACCATGTCCATGTACTGTAGCCAGAGCTTTGAGGTAGGTGAAGTACATGTGTCATCAAACTCAGTCATCAAACATGACAGCTCCTTCAGCTGGTCAGTTGCATCAGCACATGCAGAAGATGCCTTCTCCTCATCCTTTTCTGAAAGGGCATCTAGGAGTAGCTGGACATTGATGGTAAGTGCAGATATCCACTCCAGGTCCTTCTCTTCAATGATTAGCCATTTGGAAAATGCTTCCCATTGTAGGGCAAACATGGCTGCATGTACCATACTGTGGGCACGCAGCATTGGGTAGTAGTCTTTCCCACTGATGATTTTGTTTGCTGTTCCACGGAGACAAACATCAGCTTCTACCATGATGTCTTCGATTCCAGTTGCCTGCATGAAATGCCCAATTGCTTTTAGGAAATTCTGAGCAATGTGAAATCCACCCATGCGCAAGATAAGTTTCCCATACATATGAGGGTTCTTCTTTTGCAGACCCAGAACCACTTCATAAATTGCTTGGTCACATGTAATGATGGTGAACTCTTGGCCTTGTTCTCTGGACACATCCATGCAGTATTGAACTGACTTTTCAACCACATCTGGGTCTGTTGGTGACTTGGGAAAGAAAGGCCCATAGCCAATCACAGTTGCAGGGGTAGCATCTGGGATGAGAAATGCATGGAATGAACTCCATGTTGGAGCAGTGCAGCTTGGTTTCAGGTCCTCCAAGAGCACAGTAGGGCAGATATGAACCAAATGCCACAACATGCTCAGGTGGTCAAGAGGTTTAGCTAGACACATGGGCTTAGGCTCTGTATCGACTCCAACCAGGGAACGACTCCTCTGACGATCTTTGAGAGTCAGGTGGCTATCCTTGGTCTGAAATGGCTGAGAAGGCCCCAGGGATGCTTTGCGGGTTTTCAGCAGAGGTAAACTAGCCTTTGGCGTGGGGTCTTCATTAGGATCCTTGTACTGGAATATGATGTGTGTTGTGCCATGTAATGTTCGTCCATCCTTTGTGTACTCTTGGAAGTCAAGGTTATCAAATGCAAATTGTGTGAATCGTCCAACCTTGAGGTTTGTTGGTATGAAGGCACCCTCCTGACCTGTCTGCTCATCAACTGACTTTGCCATTGTTGTAATATATCGCTGGGCATCCTGGTAGCTGATGCAGTTCCCAAATCTGTTTAGAAGTGTGACAGTTGCCTTGCTTCTGGTTTCCTTGAGGATGTGCAATGCTGTCCCAATGTGCTTTGGTGTTGGGATGCCTGCAACTGTTTGGCAGACATCCTGGGCAAGGTTAAGAACTTGTTCATGCTGCTTGGGACTGACTTTCACCCGGCCGTCCTCACCCACTTCTGGGGATGCATCCGTTACCAACCATGCCAGGTGGTTGTAGAGGTTGCTGCTCACTCTCCGAGATGCCTCCAAGTATGATATCTCCATTTGCATTGACGTGTAATCAGTCTCACTTCCAGGCATCTGCTGACTTCCACTGGCTTCTCTTGCGGCCTTCATTGCCTGCTTTTCTGCCTTACATTGGGCCTGGAGCTCCATCCGTATTCTCTTTGCAGTATGGTAGGAGGAGACTATGGTATCATCAGGTGTTACCTCATCATCAGTTTCTTCTTCATAATCTGCCTCTTGAGCTGTCTCCTTCAGTACCTTCAACTTGGTGAGCATGCAGCCAATGCTCAGTTCTGCAGAGCAAACCAGGCTAGAGCATCCTTTCTGTGGTACAACCATTATCTTACAGTTGCCATCTACTTCATAGTGCCCTTTAAGGCGGGCTACCAAGGAGTAAGATTGGTATGATTTAACATTGTCAACTCCATGGTTTGCCAGGTATTTACGAAATTCATCCCTCAAAGCTGTAACAAAGAATATGGCACCATCTTTGAAAAGTGGCTCATGAATGCGAGATATTAGTTGGGTCAGTGCAGCATCATAAGGAATTGTGACAGTACTTGTTTTTCCCTGTGCATGAACACGTCTTGTCAGGTAGACGCTCATGCAATCCCTGTGATACCGGAAGTCATTAGCAATCATATCGGTGCACGTGTTTACATCAGGACCACGTATCTTGCATAGCATATCCTCATCTTCAAGTTGGTTTGCTTTTTTCCAGATAGAATTTTGTCTATCATATGTCGCAATCAAAAGGAGGGATCTATCCCCCTTGGTACTGCGAGCTCTTCCACAAATGAAGCATTCTTCCTTGTATTTGAAAGGCTGGGGCACTGAAGACCGTGTTTTTTTAGAACTGCTGTCTGGCTCAGTGGAGGGTCCTGCTTCAGATGAAGTGCCATCTTGCTTTGCAAATTTATTTTTTCTCTGATCAACTGTTTTGCGATTTTTGTATTTGTTGCGACACTTTGTGTGGCATACAGGATTCCTTTCCAGAAAGGCACACTGAGGATCCAACTCATTTTCAAGTCTGAATGAGACGTCATCATTTCTGTTGGCTACACCATATATTCAATTCAATCTTTATTTCAGACTCAGAGTCCATAAAACAATACATATGACAGTTGCTCATTGCTAAAACTCAGATAAAAGCAACGATATAAAACAAAACAAAACATAAAACATATAAAACAATAAGACAGTCCTTCTACAGCTGCTCACAGTCTGTAGAGGCTGTTTCGCCAATGTTTCCATATCATGGACGAGAACCTAGTGGAGCTCATGATAGGATTAATTAAAATCTTGATAACATGATTGTCAGACTCTTCAAGACGACATATGAATTTGTACATTAAGTTTCTTAGTAGGGCTTGACAGGTAGGTACCCCCAAGTTAACAAACAGCTGACTGGCACTGTGCCATCTTGGTACCCTCACCAGCAACCGTAGAGCATCATTATATGCTACTTTGAGTTTTTGCATGCTGCTAACCTTGTAATTACTCCATAGGTGAGCCTATAGAAGTGCAGGATAGCCTTTATCTGTCAGTTTCTGAAGAGGACCAGCATTACTGTCTGTCTTCTGACATATTAGGCACTCAGTGTAGTTGGTATCAGGTCGCTTTACCTTCAGCTGCTTTGTTGAGAACTCGGGCTCCATGTTTAAGGCTGCAGGTCCTGCAGCATAAAATGAAAGTAAAGAAATCACGTTTCAGTCCAAAAAATAAATAATGGGTGCGTGGAGGGAGGATAACACTTATTTTACTGCATTGTGAAGAAAACAATATCAATTAAGCATGTGTTCTGATTACATTTGAAAGTTAGTCTTGGACATATGTGCCTGCCTAGTTAGCTGGGACCTTAAAAGGTTAAGTACAAACCTTGTGTAAGAATAGGTTGGATTTATTGTGACTTTCAGAACCATGGACAGCGTCTCTCTCTCTATGTTGTGCTGAAAACCACAGGAGAGGGGTCGTGGGTCAGGGGTGGGGTGCCGGTGAAATTCAATTCAAACTTTATTTCAGACAATCAGGGCGTCCATAGAGTGTACAAATCATAGACATCACACATACAATTAAACTTTAAACGTTTTAAATATTATATCAGTTATAAAACTAGCAATTCAACACTGCAGCTAGCAAACAGGTCAACATATACATACATACATACCAAGCTAGCTAGGTAATGCAACATAGTTGCCATGCCCTTTCATAGAATTCAAGCTACTGCTATGAAAGTCAAGAAACAATTACACAATAAGGAGAAAAGGTGGTACTTTACCTGGGATGTGCTATATCCATCCAAAGTATCTTCTGTGTCCATGTGTTAAACAGCAGTCCAGAAAAGGAGTCCAGAAAACCCTCTCTTCATATAGTGACAAAATGCCCTCATTTATTTACATGCTGTGCAGGTGTGATTATTAGCACAGGTGCAATCAATTTCAGCGCAGAACAAGGAGAGAAGAGGAGACAGCTAGAGGCCAGAAACAGCTTAAAATGTGTATTGCCTTTAGTTTTTTTAAACTAAAGTTATCAAAATATTTGCTGATATATATTTGAAAAGAATAAGTCATTGACTGATGTCATGACCCATGGTACACGTTTCTTTTGTGGGGGTACAGGTGTTTTCAAGAAGAAAAAAAGGCTCTGGGAATTTTGAGCATAAGGGTAATAAAGTCACCACAGTTCCTTTAATTTAGGGTTGATTTTAATATTTTTTTTTGTGGAATGACTATAAAGATCGATGAAAAGAATGAGACATTGGCTGATGTCATAACCCATGGCAAAGTTGATTACTTTTGAAGTAAAGATGAAAGTATTGGGGAAAATGCAAAAAACGGTTGCATTTTTGGTACAAAAAATGGCTATAAATCATTTGGAAAGGCTTTGTGAGTGTATTTTTGGACTTGGTGTTGTTCACATATGTGTTCTGTGTATCTGGGAATCATTTATTGACAGCCTACACAACCTACTGATCACTCTAAGAAAAGAAACCTATTTTTTTACTATAGGCGAAAATGGGCAAAAAAATAAAGGCTTCATTATACAAAAATGGCCATAACTTTTTTTCGCGATGTTTCCGGCAGAGCAGGCCTCTCATTCTGTGGACCTTAATGACCAAATTAATAGAAAAAACAAAAAAAAAAAGTATAGCATGACATCACAGGTTCAACCCATTTTAAAGGGCTTTTGGGCCTGTGGATCCCCGACTATATATATTTTAAGGCTGTTTTGCCAGGCTATACAGGATTCTTTCTGTTTGGTTGAACGCCATATCCTTTCAAGCTTACGTGACGTTCGCTTGAGATTTTTAGTTCCAGAGTTATACCATGGGGCTAGCCTCTGTTGCTTTATTACCCTCTTTCTTAAAGGAGCAACAGAGTCAAGCGTTGTCTGAAGGGAGCCTGTGACATTATCAACAAGGTGATCGACCTGAGAGGGGCTATAAGTATAGAGATCTTCAATTGTGTTGGAATATACTGAGTTGATGGCTGATGGTATTGCTTCCTTAAATTTGCCCACAGCACTATCAGATAGATTTCTACCAAATACATTTTTGTCCAATGGTGAGTAATCAATTAATGTAAAATCAAAAGTTATTAAATAGTGGTCGGAGAGGTTCTCATTATATGGGAAGACTATAAGATGTTCAATTTCAATACCATAGACCAAAACAAGGTCGAGGGTATGGTTGAACTTGTGAGTAGGTTTATCTACACACTGAGAGAAACCGATAGACTCAATTAGCGTAATAAACGCTTTACTGAGGCTATCGGTTACTACATCCACGTGGACATTCATGTCGGCAGCCAAAATGATTCTATCAGAGTCTAGGACTAGGCGTGATAGAAACTCTGAGAATTCAGATAGAAATTCAGTGTACGCCCCAGGAGGGCGATACACTGTAACAAATAATAGAGGCTGTAGTGATTTCCAGCTTGGGTGCGAAAGAGTGAGAACCAGACTTTCAAACGTTTTGTAAGTCAGCCTGGGTCTGGGGCTGATTATTAGGCTTGAGTTGAAAATGGCTGCAACTCCACCTCCAATCTGGCCGGTGTCTCGGGGAATATGGGCATTTGTGTGACTTGGTGGGGTGGCTGTATTTAGAGAGACGTATTCTTGCTCACCCAGCCATGTTTCAGTAAGACAAAGTAGATCAAGATGGTTGTCTGATATGATTTCATTTACCAATACACCTTTATAGCGTAGAGATCTAATGTTCAGGAGTCCACATTTAATAATTTTGTTTTGTGGCACTACTGCATTAATTTTGATTTGTGCCAGGTTTTTATGCACGGCTCCTCGAACCCTTGGTTTCACATGCCTAGGGGGTCGAGTAGTTTCAATTGTTCTGATTTGTAGGGTAGGTGGCTGCTCTGGTGGAAGCACAGAGGAGCGTGTAGGACTGCAACTCTGCTTCCTGGTCCCAACTCTGGGTGGTCATAGTTTATTGATAAACTCGTCTATATTTCTAGAGATGAGCGCCGCACCATCCCAGGTTGGATGTATGCAGTCTCTCCCCATCAGACCAGTTTTCCCCTCGAAAGTTTGCCAATGATTTATAAAGCCCACGTTATTATCTGGACACCACCTTGATAACCAGCGGTTGAATGAAGACATACGGCTGTACATCTCATCACCAATCATATTTGGCAGGGGACCAGAGAAAACTACGGAGTCCGACATTGTCTTTGCGTATGTGCACACAGACTCAATATTTATCTTTGTGATCTCTGATCTCTTACGTCGTGTGTCATTGCCACCGCAGTGGATTACAATTGTATCATAACGTTTATGTTTAATTTTAGCCAGCATTTTTAAATCTGATTCGATGTCGCCCGCTCTGGCCCCGGGGGGGTTCTCCTTCCATTCCGACATCTCGCCACTCCGACTAGTGGCTTCCGCGTGCGGTTAGGGTTAGGGTTAGGGTTAGGTATAGGGTTCGTCAACGTCGGAAAGGCAACATGTCGGAAAGGCGAAATGCACCCGGCCCCGGGGATGCATTTGACTATGGTCCCTGGTGTCACTAACTTCACGTTTCTCATTATAGAACTACCAATAACCAGAGTTTTATTCTCAGTGAGGGGGCGTGTCACAGAGTGGGGCTGACGTCTCACTGCTAAACTCAACGGGTGTAGCAGCGAGTGGGGAAAATCTGTTTGAAACGTGAAGTGGTTGGTGTCCCGTGTGCTTTTGTTTATTTCTACGCTTACGACCAGGAGCAGTCACCCAGCCGTCTTGGGTCGTAGGGTGCGTGTGGGGACTATGATCAGTCACGGTCGGTGACCGTGGCTGGTAATGTCCCCCTGTTCCCTGTTGCATGGGAGCAGAGGCTAGGCTAAAGTGAGCACCACTAGACATGGTTTCCTCTAGCCGCCAGAGCCTCTCCTCCAGCGCTGCAAATACACTGCACTTGACACAAATATCCGTACATCCAATAAAGGCGTCGGAGCTGTAACTATGCATTTGACATACAGCACTGGAGCGAGGATGAGAACGAGACGGGAACCCGGGGGGGAAGGAGAGAGAAGCCATCGCCCAGCAGCCCAAAGTAGCCGCCAAGCTAAAGCTAAAGCTAGGCTAACTGTGAAGCCAACAGCCAACGGCAAAGTTAGTCCTTTAGCTAGACAGTCAGCCCAGGCAGCGATAAAGTCGCCACACAGTAGAGAGATAGGGTAGTAGTTAGCAGTGATAGTGTGTGTTCAAATCACAACAATACAATAATATCAACGTTAGCGTCTTGCGCAGCTAAACGATGTACGTCTCGCTAGCGTCACAGACAGTATAGGAAGTGACGTAACACGCTTACCGCCAGGGCTACGTCAGGTAACAAAATGTCACTGCTGAAAAATGGCACTTGTAACCTTTAGCAGCCCAGCCTAAGTAGAGTAAAGGAATAAACACACTCCACAGCAGGGCCACTGCAGCAGGGCCACTGTCATCTATATAAGGCCTACCGGCCGCTGCTGCTGTTGCTTACGTCCATACCACCCTGAACACGCCCGATCTCGTCAGATCTCGGAAGCTAAGCAGGGTCGGGCCTGGTTAGTACTTGGATGGGAGACTGCCTGGGAATACCAGGTGATGTAAGCTTGTTTCATTTGGCAGACTGACTGAATGAGCAATCGTCATGTTTATGAATGCAGCACTAACTAACAAAATGTCACTGCTGAAAAATGTCACTTGTAACCTTTAGCAGCCCAGCCTAAGTAGAGTAAAGGAATAAACACACTCCACAGCAGGGCCACTGTCATCTATATAAGGCCTACCGGCCGCTGCTGCTGTTGCTTACGGCCATACCACCCTGAACACGCCCGATCTCGTCCGATCTCGGAAGCTAAGCAGGGTCGGGCCTGGTTAGTACTTGGATGGGAGACCGCCTGGGAATACCAGGTGCTGTAAGCTTTTTTCATTTGGCAGACTGACCGAATGAGCAATCGTCATGTTTATGAATGCAGCACTAACTAACAAAATGTCACTGCTGAAAAATGTCACTTGTAACCCTTAGCAGCCCAGCCTAAGTAGAGTAAAGGAATAAACACACTCCACAGCAGGGCCACTGTCATCTATATAAGGCCTACCGGCCGCTGCTGCTGTTGCTTACGGCCAGACCACCCTGAACACGCCCGATCTCGTCCGATCTCGGAAGCTAAGCAGGGTCGGGCCTGGTTAGTACTTGGATGGGAGACCGCCTGGGAATACCAGGTGCTGTAAGCTTTTTTCATTTGGCAGACTGACTGAATGAGCAATCGTCATATTTATGAATGCAGCACTAACTAACAAAATGTCACTGCTGAAAAATGTCACTTGTAACCTTTAGCAGCCCAGCCTAAGTAGAGTAAAGGAATAAACACACTCCACAGCAGGGCCACTGTCATCTATATAAGGCCTACCGGCTGCTGCTGCTGTTGCTTACGGCCATACCACCCTGACACACCGATTGAGTGCAGCTGGGAGAGTTTGGTCTGTGTTTTGAGAGTCTTCTGGAGTGACTGAAGTCTACTTATTTAGCTTATAGTTTTTGTTTATTTGAGAACAGTAGTTTTTTTTTTTTTGTCTGTGTTTTTAATCCCCCATTAGCTTGCTGTTTGGGGGATTTATTTTTGGGCCGTTTTGCTGGTTTATCGAGACAACAATGGGGACGGAACAGAAGCAAGCACCAGAGGTGGGAAATGACAAGCAGAACGAAATTAAAGGACAGTATGAGAGGACTCTAACGCTTGGGGTTGAAATACAGGGGCAGGATGGTGTTACTATGATGGAAATGCTGGCAGCGGTAAAGAAGGAGTGTGGAGTTGTTGTTGGATGCAGAGTTAAAGAAGGAGGCAAATATGAAGTGACAATGAAGGACGACAGAGGAAAAACTAAACTACTGGACGGACTGAAGATCAAGAACAGCAGGATTATGGCAAAGGAACTGTCACGATATGAGCTTGTGGTTTCGTTTATGAATCTGCCAACATATATTGAGGACGAGACGATTTTGGGAAAGTTGGCTGGATGGGGGGTGAAGCCCATATCCCCCATCAGAAGGAGGATGTGGCCTGGTACCGACATCGCAGACGGGACGAGGAGCTTGAAGGTCAGATTTACGGACACTGTGAAGTCGCTGCCATATTCGACCCAGTTTATAACACTGGAGGGGACTGAGTACTTCCGGGTGATTCACGATCGGCAGGTGAAGGTGTGCAGGCTGTGCATTCAGCCCGGGCACATTCTCATGGACTGTCCGGACTTCAGGTGCTATATCTGTGCGGGCCAGGGCCATTATGCACGGGAGTGCGGGCGCTGTAGAGGCTGCAAAGAGAAGAAAGAGTGGTGCACCTGTCACACTGCAGAGGAGCGGGCTTCTGAGGCCTCATCACAGGACGGTGGTGGGGACGAGGACAGTTCTGATGAGGCAGAAGAGGAGACGGGAGTGCAGAATGAGGACAAGGAGGCGGAGCCTGTGGCGCCGGCCCCAGAGAGTGCGGTGGATGAAGAGGAGCCTGCTAGTGATGGAGGCGGGCGGGCCAGCAGCCCTCCCGCTTCCAGCGTTGCTTCCACACAACACTTGCCCGCTAGGCAGGAGAGCAGAGCTACCATGGATGGGGCGGCTGCTGGGTCGGGAAAGGGCCAACCCAGCAGCGAGCCTGTGGCAGAGTCAATGGAGGGACAGGAGGAGGGCGAAAGTGTGGAAGATGAAGACAACGGTGAGATGGATTGGAGGTATGGAGAGAGAGACGTCAAAGGGCAACAAGGTCCGAGGGGGAGAGGGGAAAGGGGGGGTGGGGAGAGGGGGGAGGGGCTAGCACAGAAGTTGGCTGCAAAGAGGAAGGCTTTTCTGCCTTCCTCTTTGCAGCCAAGGTACGGGAAGACAGGATTAAAGGACCACGGGGTAATACTTAAAATGTTTGCATAATGTCTGGTTTTATACTTTGCTTTCTTTGTTTTGCTCTCATGGCCACTGTAACTTCTGTAAATGTAAACGGGTTACGGAATATGGAGAAGGTTAAAGAGTTGTTGTATGTATACAGGAGTGATATTTTGTGCTTACAGGAAACCAATTGGGATGGGGTGGTGATGAAGGATGTGAGAAAGGAATGGGAGGGGGATATCTTCTATAATAATGGTGCTAGGAATGCAAGGGGCGTTGCAATAATGCTTAAAAAAGACAAAGTAGAGAATGTAAAGGAGGTTTATAAGGACAGCACTGGGAGGATATTGGTAATAGAATTTGAATATAGGAAGTTGTGCTTTAGGCTAATTAATATTTACGTACCAAATGTAGAAGCAGACAGGAGGATTATTATTGCGGAGTTGAGAGAGCTAGTGGTCGGGAGGTGTATTATAGTAGGGGACTTTAATATTAGGTGTAGTAGGTTAGATGTTGGTAGAGGGGTGGAGTTCAGGTGGGAAAAGTCAAGGGGTATGTTAATGGACGTGATGAGAGATAAAGACTTGATAGATGTGTGGAGGTATGAGAATCCCGAGAAGAGGGAATTTACAAGAAGGCAGATGAGGGATGGGGTACTGAAACAGAGTAGGATAGATTTGGTGTTGGTCCATGGGGAGATTATTAAGTACATAGATAGAATAAGACACCAGAGGAACAGCTTTAGTGATCATGATGGGGTCAGGTTTAGCATCAAGGTGGGAAAAGACGAGATAGGGGGTGGGATGTGGATACTAAATGCAGAGTATGTTGAGGAAGAGGAGTATGAGCAGCAGATGAAGGTGTTATTTGACAGGCACAAGGAGAGGGTAGAGGAGGATATAGGCGAGGATAGTTTAGATGACAGGATAGGGGAGAGATGGGAGGTGATGAAGGACCAAATCAAATGCATTAGCATTAAGTACAGCAAGAAAAGGAAGTGGGAGAAATGGAAGGAAGAGAAGAGGTTAAGGAAGAGATTGGAGGTGGAGTTGAGCAGGGCAGAGGATGCAGAGGGATATAGCATGGATAATTACATAAAGGCAAAGATGGAATTGGAACAGTATGAGAGAGAGAAGTGTAGAGGAGCCATATTGAGGAGTAAGGCGAGGTACGCATTGGAGGGAGAGAAATGCACTGGCTATTTTTTGGGTTTGGAGAAGAGGAGGCAGAGCAAGACATACATACATGAGATAAATCTAAAGAATGGGGAGGCAACAGAGGATTATGTGGAGATATTGGAGAGAGTGCAGGAGTTCTATGGGGATTTGTATAAGAGGGGGGGAGTAGATGAGAGGAGTATAGAAGAGGTGTTAGATAGTGTAGATAGGAAACTGAGCGTGGGGGATATGACAGGGTGTGATAGAGAAATAAGTGAGGAAGAGGTGTTAGAAGCAATAGAGGGTTTGAGAACTGGAAAAAGCCCGGGGAGTGATGGGATAGTGGTGGAATGGTATAAGAGTTTTAAACATGACGTAGCAGCAATTTTAGTGCAGGTATTTGGAGCTATGGAGAGAACAGGGGTGGTGCAGGATAGGATGGTGGAAGGGGTTATAGCGACAGTGTATAAGAAAAAGGGGTGTAAGCTAGATTTAGAGAATTATAGGCCAATTAGTTTACTGAATGTAGACTATAAAATTCTGACTAAGGTGCTAGCTAATAGGGTGAAGGGAGTGATAGGTGAAATAGTACAACCAACACAAAGCTACAGTATACCAGGTAGGGACATATCAGATACTATAGCGACAGTTAGAGACGTAATAGAGTACTTGAAACGGGATGGGATGGGGGGAATAGTGGTTGGGATAGATTGGAATAAGGCATTTGATCGGGTGGAACATGAGTTCTTGTTTAAGGTACTAGAGAGGTTTGGATTTGGGGAAGGATTGGTGGGATGGGTGAGGAGGTTGTATGGGAGTGCAAAGAGTTGTGTAAAGGTGAATGGGGTTTTAACAGATAGGTTTGAGGTGGAAAGGTCTGTGAGGCAAGGGTGTCCGCTGTCCGCATTATTGTATGCTATTTCAGTAGAGCCCTTGGCTTCATTGATTCAAATGGACACGGAAGTAAAAGGTATTACGTTGCCTTATGGGGGGGTTTGTGTCATCAATCAGTATGCAGATGACACTACAGTCACAGTGAGGGACAGTGGGAGCGTTAAAAGGGTGTTGGAGCTGGTAGAAGTATATGGGAGGGCAGCGGGTGCAAAAATAAATGTGGACAAGTCTGAGATAATGTACATAGGAGGGGTGGAGCGAGTGGATGTGGGATTGAGGGTGGAGAATAGGTTTATTAAGGTATTGGGAGTGCACTTAGGTGTTGACAGTAAGGAGGCGAGGGATGCAACATGGACAGGGGTAATTAACAAAATAAGAGGTGTTTGCACAACATGGAAGGCAAGGAGATTGAGATTAAAAGGGAAGGTAATTGTGGTGAATAGCTTGTTGTTGTCAGTGTGTGTGTATGTGATGAATGTGGTTTAGATGCCCGAGTGGGTAATGAACGAGCTAAACACAATTGTGAGGGATTTCATCTGGGAAGGGAAGGGGGTGAAAATTGCTCACAACACACTGGTGGGTAGGGCACAAGAGGGAGGGCTAAAGTTATTAGATTTGCAAACAAAGAGGACTGCAATGAGGATGAAAACTGTCAAAAAGTACATAGAGGGGACGTGGAGGTATGGGTGGAAGGAGTTTTTGAGAAAGTATATCAATGATGTGGGTGGGATGGGGGACTATGGTTTGTACATGTAGTCCAGGCAATCTAGCTCATTTTGGGCCCAAAAGTCAGACTAATTGTAAGAGTATTTCTTTCACCATACACCATTTCTATGAGGTGTCTAGAATAACATACTAAAAGTCCTAAGAAATCCTAGTTGCAGAAGTATGTTTTTTTCTCATTAATCCAAGATGTGTGCCAATATCGCCTGACAACAATACACCCCAATGGGCTTATTTTTCCCTTTCCTCCTATCACAATGAAACTTTCCAGAATGAAAGTTAACATGAAAAGTAACATTTTTTGTATTACAATTTTTTTTTTATGACTTTGAATATGCAAATGAGCAAAAAAAACTACTAAAAATACACCCTAAAAGGCGTTTTTTCCCCCTGGAACTCATGAAACGTAACACAATGAAAGTGGGTGATGGCAATGCTGCTTTTGGACTGGCCTCTAACATGAAAACTTCCCGGCTTGGTTGCACCTGCCAGGGGTATAACCCCGGCCGGTATAGTCCTCAGGGTCATGGAGGCACACCAGCCTCCCCACCACGACAAGGTAGCAACAACAGGGGAGGGTTGTTTTTTTCTATTTGTTTTTTTGTCTTTTCTCCAGCCTGGATCCTCGGCCCCTTCTCTTTGCTTCCATGGCTCCCCCTATGTCAGTTCCTGTCTTGTTCTTTGCTTAGTTCTGGGTCGTAGTCATCCGATAAATCTGGCAACTGGGAGTTTGTACAGCTGCTACCACGATATTCTCTGCATATGGCAGTGCAAGGGAGCCCATGTTTTTTGCATGTGCATCTCTTTGTGCTGCAGTCTTTCTTGCAACCACAGCAGACAATATCCAATAATTCTGGTGGTGCTGCTGGCTGATCAGTCATTATTGGCATAAATCTACCATCCATCACATGCCACCCCCAGTCTTTAGGTTCCATGCTTTCACTTCTCCCCTTCCACTCCATCATTTGGTAAAAGACACGCAGACTATGGAACTTTGCAGCCGTTGATGTTGGTGGTAGAGTTTGAGGTTCTACTGGAGATGTGGTCTTAGACACCTTATCACAGAATCGCCTGTGTCTCAGCATATCCAGTGATTCTTCCTTGTCACCCCCATACAGTGATACAAGAGCCTTTTCACCAGCTGCAATGATGATGCCCTTTTCCACATTTTCTTGGGACTGGCTGAACACCTTAGCTTGCTTGAGAAAGCTAGAGTCATTCTTTACTTTTTTCAGTGCCAATCCCTTTCCTATGCCAAATAGACGTGAAGTAGAATCACAGCCTAAAATGGCATGGATGAAGAGGAGATTGTCACACACATTGGGACCCAGTAACTCCTTTATCTGCTTTATGCACCATATTCGTCTTGTTTTTGTTGCCTTCTTTGGTTCTGGGGCCAGAAACAGCTCTTGTGCATTCAGATCAGCATGATGCAACAAGAGAACTAACAAGTCTGTGTCATCACCAACTAGGACTGTGTCTTTTGTTCTGGAAGAGGCAATGGCAGTTTGGACAATGAGCACATCAGCATCATGCTCTGCATGATCTGTGATACACCCAGCCCAAGTTTATCACTAAGATAACCCAAGAAACGCTGTTTGTTTTCCTTATTCTTAACACTTCACCTGCCAGAGTTATTTCAGATTTTTTGCTGTTGTCTGCCAGAAATTTTTCATTGAAATTTAAAAAGTACTCAGGAGCCGAGATACATCATTTTTAAGTTTTAAGTTACCAAGGAAGTGGATGGGAGTCTTTTCCTTCGAAAAGTCATATCTCCTTGGTCTTTGGGTCAAATAGAAAAAAAAATATATATATTTTTCAATTTTTTCAATAGAACGCGTTTATGCGTGATTGGCGGCCAAGTGCGCTATTTAATAGATCGCATTTATGCGTGATTGGCAGGAATTGAGTTAAGGAACTCGTCCTTTTTGGATCTGATGATCATGTCCCCAGAGAAATGGACAGTCACACCTGGATTAGATCCGGTCCGTCGTAGGTGGGTGGTGTCTTTTATGGTTGGTTCGTCTTTGTAGCCATCAAACACGATGACAGTAGCCGTACCATATTTCTGCGTGACATATCTCACATACATTTCACACATCTAAAAGAGAGAGACCCATTCACCAACAATCCTTCCCTGCACAACATTGCGAATGGTTTGACAGCCCAGCAGACAGTTAATGTTGAAAAGTCAAGAGAAATTGGCTGCAAGATTTTGAAATCAATGGTGGGGAAAGCAGTGGAGGAATTCACATTTAAAAAATCTGACCAAGCAACTACACTTGGATCAAGATCAACTGTCAAAATCAAAGGAGAGACGGTAGTAGTGGATCCACAGCTATTATTCCAGCGGCTCATAGCAGTGAGACGATTTGCCATCATTGTTCACATATGAACTCTGCAGTCATCCACCTGCTTTGTTTGAATCGTCTCACCTACCCCTCCAGGCAAACAAGGCAATCCTTGCTGATGCCCTATGGAAATCGATTGAGAAGCATCAAGGACATGCTGGACATCATCACTGGGTTGTCCCCAGCAGTGATGTCCAGCATGTCCTTGATGGCGGTGCATTACTACATCGTCTACCATGGCCACAAGGTTCTACATATGACAGTGTGTGTGAAATGTATGTGAGATATGTCACGCAGAAATATGGTACGGCTACTGTCATCGTGTTTGATGGCTACAAAGACGCACCAACCATAAAAGACACCACCCACCTACGACGGACCGGATCTAATCCAGGTGTGACTGTCCATTTCTCTGGGGACATGATCATCAGATCCAAAAAGGACGAGTTCCTTAAGAATAAGGAAAACAAACAGCGTTTCTTGGGTTATCTTAGTGATAAACTTGGGCTGGGTGTATCACAGATCATGCAGAGCATGATGCTGATGTGCTCATTGTCCAAACTGCCATTGCCTCTTCCAGAACAAAAGACACAGTCCTAGTTGGTGATGAAACAGACTTGTTAGTTCTCTTGTTGCATCATGCTGATCTGAATGCACAAGAGCTGTTTCTGGCCCCAGAACCAAAGAAGGCAACAAAAACAAGACGAATGTGGTGCATAAAGCAGATAAAGGAGTTACTGGGTCCCAATGTGTGTGACAATCTCCTCTTCATCCATGCCATTTTAGGCTGTGATTCTACTTCACGTCTATTTGGCATAGGAAAGGGATTGGCACTGAAAAAAGTAAAGAATGACTCTAGCTTTCTCAAGCAAGCTAAGGTGTTCAGCCAGTCCCAAGAAAATTTGGAAAAGGGCATCATCATTGCAGCTGGTGAAAAGGCTCTTGTATCACTGTATGGGGGTGACAAGGATGAATCACTGGATATGCTGAGACACAGGCGATTCTGTGATAAGGTGTCTAAGACCACATCTCCAGTAGAACCTCAAACTCTACCACCAACATCAACGGCTGCAAAGTTCCATAGTCTGCGTGTCTTTTACCAAATGATGGAGTGGAAGGGGAGAAGTGAAAGCATGGAACCTAAAGACTGGGGGTGGCATGTGATGGATGGTAGATTTATGCCAATAATGACTGATCAGCCAGCAGCACCACCAGAATTATTGGATATTGTCTGCTGTGGTTGCAAGAAAGACTGCAGCACAAAGAGATGCACATGCAAAAAACATGGGCTCCCTTGCACTGCCATATGCAGAGAATGTCGTGGTAGCAGCTGTACAAACTCCCAGTTGCCAGATTTATTGGATGACTACGACCCAGACCCAGAACTAAGCAAAGAACAAGACAGGAACTGACATAGGGGGAGCCATGGAAGCAAAGAGAAGGGGCCGAGGATCCAGGCTGGAGAAAAGACAAAAAAACAAAAAGAAAAAAACAACCCTCCCCTGTTGTTGCTACCTTGTCGTGGTGGGGAGGCTGGTGTGCCTCCGTGACCCTGAGGACTATACCGGCCGGGGTTATACCCCTGGCAGGTGCAACCAAGCCGGGAAGTTTTCAGGTTAGAGGCCAGTCCAAAAGCAGCATTGCCATCACCCACTTTCATTGTGTTACGTTTCATGAGTTCCAGGGGGAAAAAACGCCTTTTAGGGTGTATTTTTAGTAGTTTTTGCTCATTTGCATATTCAAAGTCATAAAAAAAAAAATTGTAATACAAAAAATGTTACTTTTCATGTTAACTTTCATTCTGGAAAGTTTCATTGTGATAGGAGGAAAAGGAAAAATAAGCCCATTGGGGTGTATTGTTGTCAGGCGATATTGGCACACATCTTGGATTAATGAGAAAAAAACATACTTCTGCAACTAGGATTTCTTAGGACTTTTAGTATGTTATTCTAGACACCTCATAGAAATGGTGTATGGTGAAAGAAATACTCTTACAATTAGTCTGTCGTAAAAGTCTACTTTGCCTGGACTAATGGGTTTCAAACAATCAATGACGGTGGGGATACCGGAAATATATAGGGAGGTGTTAGAGGCGTGGAGAAGGTTTCTGCCCAAGGTGGACTATGAATGTGGGTGCCTAGAGTCATTTATTCATTTGCCACTGTTTTTAAACGAAAAGTTCAAGTATAATGACAAAACATTATATGAGCCAAAATTTATGGGGGGCGGAATAAAACAGGTCAGAGATATAATGTATGAGGTTATCCCAGGATTCCTCAGAGTAGGTTGCATCTATGACTCTGTAGAACAATTAGAAGGAATGGACAACAGAGAGAAAGTAGACAGAATATATGGAAAGATTATATCAAGTATACCTGCAGAGTGGAAAAATATCATTGAAAGACAATGTGTGGTGAAAGGTGAAGATCTCTTGCCGGACATGTATGTAATGTTGAATGGGGAGAAATGCGGTGTGGGGAGTATAAGTGTAAAGCAAGTGTATGACTTATTGATAGTGGATATTGTAAAGGAACCAGCAGCTGAGGCTGTCTGGAGAAGGGTGTTTGGGGATATGGATGTAAAAAAGATTTGGTCTAATAGTAACATAAAATATAAAACTAGCGAGTGTGAGAACAATGACTTTCTGATTAAACACAACAGAGTATACACAAATGTGGTGCTAAATAAGATAAATGAAACTGTCAGTGCAACGTGCGATGTATGTAAAAGTGGTCATGAGAGCTTTTCACATTATTTTTTGGACTGCTGTGAATTAGTTGTCTTCTTTGGTTTCATAAAGAATCTGTTGGAATTTAATTTTAGTGTGGGGTTGGATCTAGAGGAAGGGTGGAGAAATTTGTTTTTGTTTGGGCTTTTTGGAAAGAGCAAAAAAGTCAGTTTAATAAATTTTGTTTTGAGTCATGCCAGACTTGCAGTGGTCTTTCGACGGAATTATGCACACTTTGAGGGCCGAAAGGTAAACATTAAAGAGTTATTCAAGTCTATAATGAGGAGGGATGTGGGGTTAATTTGTAAATATGGAGGGAAGGGAGTTAAAGAGTATTTTGTGGGTGGGAACACATTTATTCAAGAAGGGGAAGAGGGGGGCATCTTGTTTGACTGGTAAAAAATGTTTTTGGATGTTGTCGTTGATTTTGTCCACTTGAGGGCGACACAGACTTTGGGTTGATTTCTATGATTTTGGTTGTTGTTATTGATTTTGTCCACCTGAGGGCGACATAACCATGGGTTGATTTCTATGTTTTTACTGTTGTTTTTGTGGTGTTCATAATTATGCTGTACAGCATTACAAAATTGAATGTGAACCTGTATTGAAGAATAAAAAAAAAAGAACACGCACGATCTCGTCCGATCTCGGAAGCTAAGCAGGGTCGGGCCTGGTCAGTATTTGGATGGGAGACCGCCTGGAAATACCAGGTGCTGTAAGCTTTTTTCATTTGGCAGACTGACTGAATGAGCAATCGTCATGTTTATGAATGCAGCACTAGCCAACAAAATGTCACTGCTGAAAAATGTCACTTCTAACCTTTAGCAGCCCAGCCTAAGTAGAGTAAAGGAATAAACACACTCCACAGCAGGCCCACTGTCATCTATATAAGGCCTACCGGCCGCTGCTGCTGTTGCTTACGGCCATACCACCCTGAACACGCCCGATCTCGTCCGATCTCGGAAGCAAAGCAGGGTCGGGCCTGGTTAGTACTTGGATGGGAGACCGCCTGGGAATACCAGGTGCTGTAAGCTTTTTTCATTTGGCAGACTGACTGAATGAGCAATCGTCATGTTTATGAATGCAGCACTAACCAACAAAATGTCACTGCTGAAAAATGTCACTTCTAACCTTTAGCAGCCCAGCCTAAGTAGAGTAAAGGAATAAACACACTCCACAGCAGGCCCACTGTCATCTTTATAAAGCCTACCGGCCGCTGCTGCTGTTGCTTACGGCCATACCACCCTGAACATGCCCGATCTCGTCCGATCTCGGAAGCTAAGCAGGGTCGGGCCTGGTTAGTACTTGGATGGGAGACCGCCTGTGAATACCAGGTGCTGTAAGCTTTTTTCATTTGGCAGACTGACTGAATGAGCAATCGTCATGTTTATGAATGCAGCACTAAATAACAAAATGTCACTGCTGAAAAATGTCACTTCTAACCTTTAGCTGCCCAGCCTAAGTAGAGTAAAGGAATAAACACACTCCACAGCAGGGCCACTGTCATCTATATAAGGCCTACCGGCCGCTGCTGCTGTTGCTTACGGCCATACCACCCTGAACACGCCCGATCTCGTCCGATCTCGGAAGCTAGCAGCGTCGGGCCTGGTTAGTACTTGGATGGGAGACCGCCTGGGAATACCAGGTGCTGTAAGCTTTTTTCATTTGGCATACTGACTGAATGAGCAATCGTCATGTTTATGAATGCAGCACTAACTAACAAAATGTCACTGCTGAAAAATGTCAGCGGCCGTAGCGGCTGGTGGGTGTATTGCACTCTGATACATTATAACTCTATGAGAAAATGGCCGCCGATCGTATTAAAATGCTTTTTATTGAACAATACGGAAGATGCGGGTACTTAGACCCACCCGAAGTGAATTGTAACATCCGTGGCCATGAGGTAAGCACTTTATATTTTAAATCTGAACTTTTATGTAGATGTACAGTACGGGTTGTAAATGGAGAGTGCAAACACCAGGTTGGAGTTAAGCCAGGACTCCCGTGACGACGAGCTAACAATGCTAAGCTACTAGCCTCCCTACTTTTGTGTATATCCGTTGTCACGGCAACCTAGCTGGTGCGTGTCTTTATTATTAATAGGTAAACCTCGACTATAGTTGACTACCAGTGGTCAAATTTAGTGGGGGAAGAAGCACTTGGTGGTAGCAATACCACAATAAAAAAAATACTCTGTTACAAGTAAAAGGCCTGTGCTCAAAACGTTACTTGAGTTCAATCAAAGTAAAAGTACAAAAGTATTGGCATCAATTTATACTTAGTACTAAAGTAAAAGTACTAAAATGTTTGAAAATTGCTGATCTACTAGCTCGCAACACGTTGCAATGCGCATTGTGAGCTTGTAGATTGGCTATTTTTAAATAGCCGATGTATAAAATACCTAAAAAAAATGTACTTAAGTACAGTACTTGAGTAAATGTACTTAGTTACTTTCCACAGTAAAAATCCGAAAATTATGTGCTGTAGCAGTGGGCAACAGTTTAATTGTGTTGCATCAAATTGTGATTAGAGGAGTGGCTAGGTTGAATAAATTACCCATTGTTCACGCCCATTACCTGGAGCTGAGAGGTGCTGGAAGTGGAAATTCTTTAGAAGGGATTATCTCAGTTTGGACTATTATAGATAACAAGATTCAAATGGTCACATCTTCTTCAAATGTGTTCCAATTTCAATGAATGATGCATCATTATGAAAGCTTATATTTTGTACTTGTACTGTGGAACCGTGTCAAACTACTGTAAATGTAATGCCTCAACTCCTATATTCCAAGTGCTTGCCAGGGTGGGGGTCCCAGTTCAAATATGATTATATTGGGGGTTAGCGGCCCGAAATGATTGAGAACCACTGCAATCAATATAGAACACAATACAACAGCAGCAAAGATTGAATAGTTTCACGGAACGGAACATTCATGAAGTCTATTCAGACTTCATTCAGCCAGATCTTGTGAGAGAAATAAGCAACCAGGTCTATGAAAACAAGCCCAAAAGAAAATACCTAGGCCAAGAGCACTTGAAAGTAGACATGGGCTATTTGAAAATTGCCGATCTACAAGCTCACAACGCGTAGCGATGTGACGCATTGTGAGGTTGTAGATCTGCTATTTTCTAAGAAATCTTGAGGAAAAAAAGTGCTAAATGTATGGAATATTTTTGAAACATTTTAACAACACAAATCTGGTACAGGGGTCCTTGGCAGAAGTTATAATTTCAGGTGAGGGTCCGTGGACAAGTACACAATTATTCTATTTATGTATTTAAAAACAAGCCCAAAAAAAGTAACCCCCAACTACCAATATTTACAAAGTCCCAGAGTCGCTTACAATAAGCAATGAACTGTTTCATGATATATACGAGATGGACTTTCAATTGGCAGATAGGTACATAATTACATGATTGTAAGCATTACAGATATAATAGTGAAACTCTTGTACATTCTGTTAGTATTTACTGGATTCAACTTTACTGGTCTTAGATACAATAGGCTATAGTCAGTAGTGTGTTCTACCGTTATACGCTGTATACGGCGTACACAGTCCAGATTATTTTGGGAAGAAGCGTATACAGTCTAATAACCATTTCATCCATTGAAAACGCGAGAGCGTACCCACGACTAGGGCTGCACGATATATCGTCATCGTATCGATATCTCGATATGAACGTGCGCGATGTCCGTATTGCAAAAGGCAACGATGTTGACGATATAACATCTGGCGTGGAACGGAACGCTTCGTAACGTCAGCCCCGTCCACTCCCATGTCCCAAAAACGGAACAGTACTGTTCCGTTTTTTTTTTTAACATGGGAGTGGATGGGACTTCCGGCCGTCCGTACGGCAACTTGACGGACGCGAACTGAAATGTGTGGATGTACCCATTGTCCTAAATGCACAGCAAATCCCGGCTGCCGCTGGCCAGCCAACCACAAACCTCATTTCATGCTTTCCTTAGATCGACAGCTGAAGTCAACCAATCACAAACATCCCCTTGAGCGAAGCAGGAAACACGGTCTCTCTCACACACACAAACACAAACACACACACCACAGCGCGGAGGAAAAGAAAAGGGGGAGAGAGATGAATGAGGAGGATAGCAGCACCGGTGCAGAATCGGCTGCAGATTCTGCAAATTTGGTCGTGAAAAGTAAATCAAGCTCTATTGTTTGGAGATATTTCGGTTTCAGAAAGGAGGATGTAAAACAGAGCGAGGTGTTGTGCAGGACGTGCCTCCGCATTGTCACGACAAAGAAAGGCAACACAACCAACCTGTTTCATCACCTAGAAAAACACCACAAAACACTGTATGAGGAGAGCCAAGCAATAAAAGAGACTCAGGGGCCAGGGCCATCCTCCCGTGTCAAGCCCAAGCAAGGTCTGATTGACGATGCATTCAGTAGTGTAACGCCATACGAGAAGTCGTCCTACAGACACAAAGAGATTACAGACGCCATAACGTACCATATTGCAAAAGATATGATGCCCGTGTATTCAGTCGACAAAGAGGGCTTCCACAAAATGGTTCGGACACTTGACAAACGTTACAAAATACCGTCTCGAAACCATTTTAGTGATAAAGCCATTCCCCAACTTTACAATAAGATCAAGATGCGTGTTGAGGCTGAGCTCCATGACAAGTACTCCATGACATGATTGATTATTTTGCCACAACGACCGACTTGTGGTCGAGCCGAACGACTGAACCCTACATGAGTTTAACAGCCCATTTCATCACAAAGAACTTCGAGTTGAAAACCCGATGTTTGCAGACTTCCTTCTTCCCCGTGGAGCATACTGGAGTTAACATAGCGCTTGAGATGAAAACTGCGTTAGCAGACTGGGGCATGCTGGAGGAGCAGCAGGTTTGTGTGACCACGGACAACGCATCAAACATGATCAAAGCACTGGAAGAGAATAAGTGGACCCGACTACAGTGCTTCGGGCACAGGCTACACCTGGCAATAGGTACGTTTTGCTGTTTATTTTTAATTACTTTGTTTAGAACACATTTTGAAATAGAGAAAATCTTTTATTTTTTCATCATTTTTGTTATCTTACATTTTATAATACCCTGGAAAAGTTGATTGATTCTGTATTGTTGCAATGTGTTGTGTGAACTTGCAGAGTTAGTTTTAATAGACCACTTGCATGATTATGTGGGTGTTTTGTTTTTAAATAATTTATGGCACAGAATAGCTGGGCTCACCTGAGGGAGGGAGAGACAGAGTGTGTGTGTGAGAGAGAGAGAGAGGGAGAGGACAGAGAGAGAGATGGAACAATATGTGTTAATGTGTGGTTAATTTATATATTTTGTTTGTACATATCTTCTCTAGAAAATGCAGTGAAAAGTGAGAAGCGGATCAGCCATACAACAGCCGTCTGCAAAAAGTTGGTGTGCCACTTTTCACACAGCTGGAAAAAGAAGGTGGCACTTGAGAAGGCCCAGAAGCGCTTTCGACCTTCCAGATCATGAACTCATCACTGAGTGCCAAACTCGATGGGGCTCCAGGCTGCTCATGATTGACAGGATCCTGGAGCAGAGGACAGCACTGGCATATGTACTCTCAGAGGACCCAAAAACACGACACCTAGTTCTAGGGCATCAGGAGCTAGATGTACTGGAGTCGGTCAGCAAGGCACTGGGACCACTGCTTGAGTTCACTGATGCTCTGTCAGGGGAAGAATATGTAAGTGTCTCACACCTCAAGCCAGTACTGAGCCTTTTCAACACAACTCTCTTGGCACCAAAGGAGGGGGACTCTAACTTGACAAAGTCCTTGAAAAATAAAATATTAGCGTACTTGAATAGCAAGTATGAAGATAAAGTCACACAAGAGCTACTGGATGTGGCATTCTTCTTAGACCCAAGATACAAGACCCAGTACATCACTGAAGACAACATTCCCATCATCAAAGCCAGACTGGTGGAATAGATCAAGACGGTGGAACTCAAGGTAAATATAATTATTAGAATGGAATGTATGAAATAGTAAACTGCTAATTATATTGTATTATCTTACATTTAAGTACATATTTATAAGTGTACACTGAGCTGAACATTGTGGTCTTCGTACAGTAATGATTATCACTATATAATGTTGTATTATAATATTTCAACATGAAATAATGAAATTGCTTTCTTCTTTTTGTCTATTTTATTTTAGAGTCCTGGGGGAATCAGAGTCAGAGTAGAAGAAGTTCCACTCCCACCCACCAAAAAGAAGAAGACGTTGGCAAGCTTCTTCAAAACCTCCACTGCCAGTGCCACTGCCACAGCACCAGTTGATCCCACTGCTGCCATAGAAGCAAAGAACAGCTATCTACTGGTCACGCCACTTGACAATGAAGAGGACCCGCTTCTGTGGTGGAATAAATACAAGGTGAACTTTCCCCGGCTCAGCAACATGGCAAGAAAATATTTGTGTGTGCCAGCCACCAGCTCTCCCTCAGAGAGAGTCTTCAGCACATCGGGAAATATTGTTAGTTGTGAGAGATCCTGTCTGGCGCCAGAATTGTTAATAAGCTGGTGTTCCTTGCAAAGAATCTCTAGAAGTGCACACAAATATTAATGCACAGGGTGGCCAGAGATGGTGAAACAGGGGGATGGGACTTGAGACTGATACTTTGACTGCTGAATTGTACAAGGTGGTGCACTGACTGACTGTGCACATGGGGTGATCACTGCCTGTGCCTGCCTCCTTTTTATTTTTGTTTAATTTATTTGTATGCACAAATTCATACAGTACCGAGACGCACCTACCTCTATTCTGAATGTGAAAAGGGAAAGATTGTTTACTTACACAGTCCAATGTTTACTTACACTGTCCAATACAATAAGAGAAAGAGGTACTACTGATTCTCTGTTGTATGTTATGTTGGACTGTTGCACGAATGTTCTGATGAGTAAAATATTTTGTTAAGTAACTATACATTTATGCAAGCACTTGCACTGTTGTTGTTAGTTACACTAACAACAACTTAGCTGGAATATTTTTTGATATTTCTTATCTAAATGCAGGCTAAGATAGTGATTGGTCTTTTACAGTTCAGTTACTGTATGATCAATAAAATCATTTCCTATATACATTTTGAAATAGGATATTTTGTTTTTGTGAAATAATGCTTAGCATTGTTAGATGTAAAATACTGTTGAATAATTGTCAAAGCAGAGCTGCAGCAAAATGTTTGATTACAGTATAACTTGGTGGCATTAGTATGTTCATGTTGATTGACACATTTGACAGTGATTGGTCTGTTAAAATCTGCAATAAAACTGCACTTTCCACGTCCATTTGGTATCATTATGCAGTTTTTTTGAAGAATGCTTAGTTTTCACTGTTTATTTTAGTCATATTGTATCGTATCGATATCGAGATATCTGCCATATATATCGTGATATGAATTTTTGTCCATATCGTGCAGCCCTCGTGGGTAGGGCTGCACGATATGGACAAAAATGCATCCACGCGCACCGTATCGTATCGTATCGTATACCCTCCGGAAAAACCTAGAACACGCCACTGGCTATAGTAAAACCTAATATTATCCATATACACCAATTGAAGGCATGAAACGGTCTCAGTTGAACAAAAAAAAACAAAAAACGATTAGGCTGTGTATGACAAGAGTATTTGAACATTAGCATGTCATCTATTCTAAAGTAATGCCCATCATGTTTTCTATAAGTTTAGTCCAAAGAATATAACTGGAAATGACAGTGAAACATTATGTTCTCAGAAATAAGGAATCACACATGACATGAGTATGAAACGTTTTGTTTTATTATTATATTGTTGACTACTGTATGCCTCATCGCCATGGATGTCCCGACTATAGATGGACGTCACCAGCACCGGACTGTCTTCACGGTGGGAACTGGGAAGGAATGTTGAAAACAAACACACACACACACACACACACACACACACACACACACACACACACACACACACACACACACACACACACACACACACGTTTGTGCTACTCTGCTAATTTACACATGATATTTAGTTTGCTAAAAGATGCAATCAATACAGAACACAATACAACAGCAGCAAAAATGGAATAGTTTCACGGAACGGAACATTCAAGTCTATTCGGTGTTGCCAGATCTTTTGAGTGAAATAAGCAACCAGGTCTATGAAAACAAGCCCAAAAGAAAATACCTAGGCCAAGAAAACTTGAAACCTAGACATGGGCTATTTGAAAATTGCCGATCTACAAGCTCACAACGCGTAGCGATGTGACGCATTATGAGGTTGTAGATCTGCTATTTTCTAAGAAATCTTGAGGAAAAAAGGCACTTAAATGTATGGAATATTTTTGAAACATTTTAACAACACAAATCTGGTACAGGGGTCCTTGGCAGAAATTATAATTTCAGATGAGGGTCCGTGGACAAGTACACAATTATTCTATTTATGTATTTAAAAACAAGCCCAAAAAAAGTAACCCGCAACTACCAATATTTACAAAGTCCCCCCCCCCCCCCCCCCCCCACACACAAGGAAGGGCAGTGCCCCAAAGCATTATGGTCATCATTGTAGTAATGCAGCAGTCCAGTCAAACCCCAGTCAAACACACAGACTTCTATATTTTACTGGCCGTACATTTTGATACTGTTATCTACTACAAATATTATTAACATTGAGTGACTGTAAGTTCTTCCAGGGGTGAAATGCTCCTTTAAGCCCCGCCCCCTCTGTTTTCCTATTGGCTGGCCTTTAAACAGCCATATCTCCACTTCCCAGCATCAAAAATCAACGAAACTTGCAAGGCACACTTAGACGGCAAATAGGGACAGGTTGTAATTGCTTAAGCTATGTAGCCTAACTTTTCAGCTGATTGCCATACAGGCTTGTATCTTGGACATGGGCTGCTTGCAGCTTTAATTATTATTGATTCCTGCTTGGTGCTATTGCCTATGTACAAATGTACAGTCCATAAACTTTCCAATAGTATCTTGAACATTTAGATGCATGAACACGCTTACTGAACTGAAATAGTATAATAGTAATAGTTATTCAGTACACAATCAAATTCAAAGATACTGATTATATGCTTTTATTTTTCAAGGAACATGCAGTTATAAACTTATTTTTTTTTCCAATACAAAGATAAGAGAACAGAACATAAAAGTTTTATTTATTTTTTTAAAGTACAGTACATGTTTTCTTTTGTGTACATGACTTTTACCATATGAGGATCAAATACATTGCAATACTGGAGATTAGAATCATTACATGATTAAAAACATTAAAATATCCTTAAAGCTAATGATATAGAATATTAAATGCATAGCAGGGTTGGCTCTATATTGTTCCACTCTTTTCCCCCTCTACACAAACATCTCTTTGCGGAAAATAGCTGATCTACATCTCACAATGTGCCGCATCTCAACACACTGTCAGCTTGTAGATCAGCTTTTTTGGCTAATGTTCCCCCCAGAATAGGGATGCTAGGGTTCTAGTGGTTAAAATAGAGTGCAAGTCTTTCCAAAAAGAGACAGGTTCACAATGAATTGAGACTTATTGCTGCATTTAGGTTTACACTTTGTTCACAGGGATCCATATGGTAATTAAAAAAGGCGGCCTAGTGGGAATGTGCACGCAAAATTTAATGGAAATTGCACGCTGCGTTCATGATTTGAGGCATTTTGTTCAAAAGGGACATCTCCTGCAAACTTTGGAAGGCAATGTTAGCCAATTAGGATGGAATATGAAACATCGGACAAATCTGTGTTGATCACATGACTATAGAGATACTGTGTACGTGATTTCCGTTGACCTGTTATAGTGCCACCATGAGGCCGTTTTGAACATTTTCAAGTGGCATTTCTTCCTCGGCCTAGTGGGAATATGCTTGCTATGCGTGCTAAATTGCACTGAAATTGCATGCTGCGTTCATGATTTGAAGCATTTTGTTGAAAACAAACCAATCCTGCAAACTTTGGAAGCCGATCTTAGGTAATCAGGATGGAATATGGGAAATCGGACAGATCCGTGTTGATCACATGACTATAGAGATACTGTGTACCGATGTGTGTGATGTTTGGACAAAATATGTAGGAGTAGTATCAAAAAAATGTTTTGCACAAATCTGCCTCCTGGTGGCACTATAACATAGTATATATATAGACTATATACATATAGTCATGTGATCAACACAGATTTGTCCGATGTTTCACATTCCATCCTAATTGGCTAACATTGCCTTCCAAAGTTTGCAGGAGATGTCCCTTTTGAACAAAATGCCTCAAATCATAATTTCTTTCAGTCACTACTCTCATTAGTCATAAATCTCAAGTACAAAGGTAGGAGAAATCTCATTTCTGATGTTGGTGGTGAGCTGCTTGACGGTAAATCTACCGTTGGAATAATTGATGGTACGATCTATTCTACTTAATCGAAATTTGTCCAAACCTCTCTGATCGTTGTCAAACATCTGACTATAAAGCTCGTAATCACAGGATTGAGACCGTAAAAAGAATCCTGCTGCATACCAGGCATTATACAGGTCATAGCTTAAGGGAACAGAAAACATGAAAGCCACTCTCTTGGCAAGATCGCCGGTATTGATGGGAATGAGATCGAGGGTGAAGACACCAGCAACTCCATGAAGCGCCCCAGTTCTCTTTTCGTACTTCACAGTGTCACTGCCGCCAGGGAGAATAACATTCTCGAATTGCCAGATTTCCTTGCCATGGTAAATGTACGTCCTTAATAGTAATAAGAAGGAAAAACAATAGAGAAACTGATCAAAAGCAATATTATACAAATAGTGTATTATAAAAAAAATAAAAAAACAAGTACCTGGGGTGCATGAGTTTATGGGAGGTACAATGATTCTCAACCTCAACAGTGACAGTCCTGGTCATAGAACTGGCCACTCCAATCACAGCTACTACAATAGCTACTCTATACATAGCTGTAATAGACATGATGACTGGAAGGGAAAAGCCTGGGGAGAGAGAGCAAAGATGTTATTCAAGCATTATGACATTTTGACTGTCTCTCACCCAGTGACTGATTGCCCTTCATACACTTTAAACATGAAGCATGTTTTCCCTCTACATTGTACATATTTAAAACGATTAAGGTAAGAACCAGTGGTGGAAAGTTAAGTACTTAAGTACTGTACATTTTTTAGGTATTTGTACTTCACTTGAGTATTTCCAATTTCCAATACTTTAACTTCTACTCCACTACATCTCGGAGGCAAATATTGTACTTTTACTCCACTACAATTATTTGAAATATGTGGTTACTAGTTACTTTGTAGATTTTGATTATTATTACAAAATATACATTAACCACTTCAGCCCTATATACATTTTGGCCATTTGAAAATAGCCGATCTACAAGCTCACACGCATTGTGAGCTTGTAGATCTGCTATTTTCAAAAGATTTTAATGCATTTGAAAACTTGAAATGGGACATTAGGCATGATGAGTACTTTTACTTTTTGCACTTTAAGTACATTTTGATACCAATACTTGTATACCTTTATTCAAGTCAATTTTGAATTCCGGACTTTTACATGTTACAGAGTATGTCTAAATGTAAGTATTGATGCTTTTTACTTAAGTAAAATAAATTAGTTATTTTTCCACCAATGGTAAGAACACTGATCTTGAGCAACAATTTACGACCATGCCATACAAATACAACATTTGCACTGTGACAGGTCAGTCAGTGAAGTGCAACAAAATGTTTCTGATTGACTCATTTAGAGTGGCTCACAAAAATGACTTCCTAAATAATTAATTTAGGCTTCATGAAGAAGAAACATAATTGTTTTAGCTGCATGTTACAGTACTTAGAAACAATTTAAGCACCCCATTTGCAATTGAGTTTGTTTTGATCAGTTAAATCAAAGTTAATAACACCACAGTACACATCCTGAGCATCCCTTTCAGAGACTGCTACCTCCTCTACATACACAGTATATGCATTCTTATTTTACATTCACACGTGAACATGCACATGAACATTGGTACTCTAAAACAGTGGTTCTCAAACTGGGGGTCCCAGATGATTTGCTTAATGTGCAACATTGTTCTCTCACTCAACAGTAAACAAACCAACATACTAGTATGTATACAGGGTACCTGTGTAACGGTTGATCTGCGTTGTGTTGTGGATTAATGAAGTTCCAGACCACTTCTCTCTTTGTTGACAGTTTATTCTGGTAAGAATAGACACAAGTCTCTGGTAAGTCACTTCTTTTGGTGTACAGTAACACACCCAAGCCTCAACACGTCTACAACAGAATTACCAGCAGTTTGTTGTAAACAATATACCGTTTGGTACAGTTTGTCAAAATGACAAAGCATCACTACTTTATGTGGGTACATTTAGCATGTTTAGAATAACCAGTATTCATCGCAGTAAACATACAGACTCTTATTGAAAATATAGTGTGCTGAGGAACAACTGAAAACACCTTGGGCAAATCTAATTTAAACTGGCACCACTTTAACATGGACACCTGTGTTAATCAATGAGGTGCCGCCCACTAACCAATAAGAAATGCCCTTACTTAAGGAGGAAGTGGAACCCACTAAACTAACTCTGTTACACTTGCACATTTCTAAACTTATAATGTAATGACTTTTTAATACCAAATTGTCATATTACGTGAGAAATAGGCAAACATTGTGAGAATAGCCGATCTACAAGCGTTGTGAGTTTGTAGTTCGGCTATTTTCACAATATTTATCTGTGGAACTGAGTCAAACTACATGACAAAGCCTCCAACTACAAGTGCTTGTCAGGGTGGGGGGTCCCCTGTTCAATTCTGATTATTTTGGGGCCTCATGGCCTGAAAAGGTTGGGAACCCTTGCTCTAAGATACTGATACCAACTCTGACTGTTACCAAAATGCCCTGTTTCAACGGATTTTTCACTTTCAAACATGTTTGGGGGGTCATTTTAACGTCTACTCGAGCTTTTGTGAGCCAGACAGTTTTTAAGTTGCTTGATTCTGTATTTAGATATTTGATATTCATTTTATCAGACACGCCGTCTTCCTATACAAACCCGTAACTTCCAACTCCATTTTATTCATGATAGACACGTTCTATGGAAGTCCATAGGTCCAAAAATTAAATAATAAATACCTCAATGAAATAAATAATAAACACAATGATATAAATACAAAATACAATTAAATAAATAAGAAATACAAGGAAATAAATAAATGTATTTATTTATTGTGTATTTTTTTTTATATCATTGGGTTTTCTATTTATTTCTTTGTGGTTCTTATTTATTTCATTGTAACTTTTAATGTCAAACTATATATATATCATGATGCCACTTTTAGCTATTTAATCAAGTCCATAGGTCCAAAAATTAAAAAATAAATATCGCAATGAAATGAATAAAATCCACAATGAAATTAATAAAAAACACAATGATATAAATAAAAATACAATTAAATAAATAAATCTATTTATTTATTGTGTCATTTTTTTAAATATCATTGGGTTTTCTATTTATTTCATTGTGACTTTTATTTATTTCATTGTGACTTTTATTTATTTCATTGTGACTTACATGTTGCCACTTTTAGCTATTTCATAAGGTACATTGGTCCAAAAATGTTATAACAAATACCACAATGAAATATATAAAAGACATGATGATATAAATAAAAAATGCAAATACATATATAAATACATTTATTTATTTCTTAGTGTTTTTCATTTAATTGTACTTTTTATTTATTTATTTTTGGTATTTATTAAATGTTTTTTTTATTTCATGCTGTCTTTTCAAAAGAATGGCTTCCCATTTACCGAATCATGGTTTGACATCACCGTCTGTCAATCAACAGGAACGGGGCGGGACCATAGGGCGGGACCTATTTTCTGATTGGGTAATCCCTTGCTCTCGATTATTTTGGTCTGTCTGCAAACCACCTCCGCCATTTTTAAATCCCAGTAAATATGTCACTAGTGTTTTTTATATGTAGGTAAAGTATTATAATCTTTAATGAAGTAAAGTTATGGCAGATTTGAATGAGTTAAGGGATGCGATGTTTATTTTAGCAGATCAGATGGAGAATGCCAGTTTATCTGCAGATGCTATTTTAATGCGCATTGAAGATCTCTGGGAAATACTGGGGAGTATGCGCTCTTGCAAGATATAGATGCTGATAAGCAAATAGTCAATACTCTAAAAGCGATTGAACACCGAGTTGATATGGAGAATGTCAAAGAAGACGTGACCGTGTCATTGGCCGCCACTGGTGTTGGACATCCGACGCTGGAAAGTCCACTGGATATACTCCATATACATCTAGCCAGTGACTGTCAACCCAATAGATCACTGGTGTCTTTGGAGTTTCACCTCGTACTATTCGAAGGAGACTGGCAGAAAATGGTCAGAGGTGAGTTTACAATAGAATAATCACGTGTGTTATCGCAAATGCAAAAGCTTGCAGCCTGCAATCCATAACGTTAGTGTTTTTTGATCTGAAGATGCAAAAACCTCTTTTCAATCAGTGTTAAGTTAAAGGCTTACCCGGTAGACCTAGTTATATTGTAGTAATACTGTAATAATGCTGTGCTAGGAGGGTGCTTTATAAAGCAGTGCTATAGCACCTCCCAAGAATAGGCTAGGCTAGTATGTACAGTAGCCTAGGGCCTAGGCTATGTGTGTGCGTTACAGTTCATTTGTATCGTTCGTCTGATGCGCCATGGTGATGTGTGGATCTGGTGACCAACGGTGAGGTTTCTGTCGCTGACTGACTTTACTATAGCCTAGTGTACAGGACCTGTACACTAGGTACTGTACACTGTACTACAGGTCAGGTGTGCATGTACTGCATTGAGCTATAGACAGTTTGATTAACATTATTGTGTGTGTATGCAGCCTGCATGTGAAATTCACTTCCTGACCTGTAGCCTATAGAATTTACTCCATGCGTAATAATACGCGGCTGGAAACCACTGCGGTAACGTGAGCCAGGCGGCTGACAGCTGTCGTTACCGCAGTCAATTGTTTCGGCTACATATCAGGCGCCGCGCACGGGTCTCATCTCATCATCATCGTCATATTATTATCAGTCATGACGTTCTTTCACCAGAAATGAGCGCGTTCTTTTGTGTGTTCTTAATTGTGTGAGGCGAGCTCTCTCTGGTGCGTTAGGAAATGCGCACTGGGAGCGCACTCACGTATTAGTTGTATTGGCCTGTGCGATCAGTGCTATCAGAAGGCTTCCCTAGGCTTAATCTCCCTCTTTAACTCTCGGGTGTTCCAGAGGCAACAGTTACAACCACCCGAACGATAACAATAATATCATGAATGTCGCTGATTCTTTGATTGATGTGCAATTGCTGGTGTATTGTTATGCACAATAGTATTTTGCATACAAACGTTTTGTTTTTATGCGCGATTGCATTTGGTCACGGCATGGGTGCATATAGGTTATCCAGTTCTGTACCCGTAATTAATATTCAAGCTCCCCCACACCATAACATACTCGACCCTATACAGATTGTTCAAACGAACGTATTATATTGTGTAATGATCATATTGACACTGTTTTCTTACAGGAATTATGATCTGTACTCCAGCAACTCCAGAGGGCTACATATCAAAGTAAGATAATGTACAAGGAAGTGCAATTTTACTGTTGTCTTGTGTTTTACACTGTGCACAATTAGTCTGGATGATGATGTGCTGTAACATGGAGTTGATTAAACAGACTGCTGTATGTAAACATACACAGGACTTCCACCACACTGACTCTGATGACAAACCCTTCAGTACGTGCACCAACCAATCACAATCGATATCACAACATATACTAGATGGTGGTAGGTAGAGGAGAGTTAACTGTATGGATCTGATCTGACCTTAACATAACCCTAACTTTGACCTCACTCGAGACATAACAATAACATCCCACCTTAACCTGAAATGGAGATGAAAAACGTTACTTGTCATCATCACGTCTTGAAACTGTAAAGAATTCCAAAGACATCTGGATGCCTTTTTTAATATATTCATATCATTTGAAATATTAACTGGTGTGTAGTATACCATAATTGTGGCAAGCGTAGATATTAATATCAAAGGAGATGTTAGTGAACCAAATGATTTGGAATTATTCACTTGGGTAAATATTATGAGGGAGACAGGTTGGGTTGGGGCAATTAAAGAAAGGACTTCAAAACATATTTTATATGTATACAGAATATATATCAAATGATGATCAAAATTCTCAATATTCTATCATTTCAGGTTGATCAAGACTGCTGTGGACTGGGAGGGCATTTACCGTACATCGAGATCCAACTCCCTCACCAATGTAGTGAACAAGAACTTAAATATCTGCCAGACTCTAATGTTCCATATGGCCTTGGCAGTTTATCTTGAACTGTAGACATTCTCTAAATTATACTTGACTGACTTATGTGAGCAGTACCTGAATGACAACGGGTACAAATGAACTTGTTTGCCAGATGAATACCGACACAAAACAGAATAGTAGTAGAATAGTGACATGGCTATTAGATCTTACAGAGAAATCTCATCAGCAATAAACAAGGCATGTGTTGACCCTCGTGTGAGACATATCTTCAGACTGTCAAAATGTTAATCTAGAATAAAGCCTTGACTGGGAGCTTTAGAAAAGTCAGTGTGTCATTTTTTTTTAATTGGGAAAATCGGCCCATTTCTCAACAGAACCTGTCTGCTTATACATTTTCTAGCTTTGTATCAAATTTGGAATGCCCATCTAGTAACTAGCCCATCCCCTTGCACAACAAAATGAGTACCCACGCAATTATTTAACTGGCATCAACGTTGCAGTCGCGCCAGTTTGTTTACATGTAATGCCCATGTGAAAGATGTACCCTTGTGCATATGGATACCCATCTCTTAATCTCTCAAGAACAGATTCCGACCTGCGGTGGAATCTGTCGGAGCGGTTCGTCCTAACCAGTGCGCATTGGCTAAAAGTGGGCGTGCCTTCAGATCAGGAAGTGGGCCGCGCTTTACCCAATCAAATGTAGTGGGCGGGATTCACATGTCCATCCACCATGATCCACCCTCCCCCCCTCGAAACTAGCCGAAACTAATTTAACAATAGCGTCCTCGGAGCGGACAAAACCACGGAAAGATATTCACATTTTAAATTACTCTTTCATCATAGAAACAAGTGGGCTTATAACCAAAACCATCCATGTTCTCTGGGAGAAGTGGTGTTAGTGTTCCGTGTAGAAATATTGTTAGTGGGAATGAAAACATGGTCGCACCAACCGGAAGTGATGCGCTATAGGCAGACATGAAACCGGTGTTTCCCTGCGCTCTAGTCTAACATTATACTCCTGCCAGACTCCACAGAATATCAGAAAAGCAGAGGTCGCTGTTTTTCATTTTCTGTGGGGTCTGGCTACGCGAGACTACCCATCTCTTGATGTCACTACTTGAAAGAGCTTGTGGTGGCAGATATGTTTCCGTTTCTGTATTTCACGTTTAAATTCACTGTTGCTAGTGTACTGGGATTGTCACTGGCAGCACAAACAATTGCCCCAAGTTATTTCACTAGTGAGATTACTCCATCTCCATTTTACTCTATACTTGACTTTGAAAAAACTGTAAAATACAGTGTACTTTCATGTCCCATGATTTACTTTGAATACATTTTAGCAGGTACAGTCATTTACCCACACTACCTCATGTCTCATCTTTCCCATTTCACATAACCTTGCAGAAATTGACAGAGCAAAGTTGAGGTAGAATTATTTATTAAATTCCACATTCAAAGTCAGTGCATTTTTGTAGTGCAAGTTTACTCGGGTCGTTCAATAGACCCCTTAACAGATGACGTCACATTGATAAGAACCAGTATGCGCTCAATGAAACCCAGTCTGTCGGGTCTCGCTAGGACGCGCCTCAACAGCCAACACACAAGAGGGGGTTGAGAAAAAACAGGTTGAGAATTGACGCAATTACCTGTGCATCCAGTCTCAATGTTGGTAAACAAATAATTGGTCTATAGTGCAAGTTAACAGGAACATGGAAAATAAACAAATTTGACAACGTATAAAAAATAAGTGCAAAGTTTTGAACAGGAGTCCAAACTAACAGTAAAATCGCTTTCTGTAATTAGTGAGGCGTTTCACTAAGGGAAAGTATATGAACAGTGCAATTTTATAGTAGCAGCTTAACCCTGGCTAATAAGCCTCAATACATTATTATTGTATAATGTACTTTTACTCCACTACATCTCAGAGACAAATAGTGTACTTTTACTCTACTACAATTATTTGAAAACTTACTTGCAGATATAAACGATTACATTATAAAACACATTATAAAACACACATTAACCACGTTATCCCCATTTTATACCAAGGCTATTTGAAAAGGGAACATTTTAGTACTTTAAGTACCTATAACACCACCAGTACCAATACTTTTGTACTTTTACTCAAGTAAATTTGAATTCCAGACTTTTGCTTGTAACAGAGTACTTCTACCTTGCAGTATCTCCATCACTGGCGCATAGTCACACCCTACGCCATGCCAAAGCCAGTGTCACTGGTGGCGATACAGGCCTCAAATTCATGAACAAACACGCCATACTCTTCGTAGTGGGCTGGCAGTCGAAGGGTTTGGAAACACGTGGAGGACGTCGGGAGAGCCTTGTTGACCACTTGTACCACCATCTCCTCCATCTTGTTGTTCATCAAATTCCACGTGATCCAGAACTTGAGTAGCTCCTTAAGCTTTTCAGAGGAAGCTATAATGAAGGTGAAAAAGGAATACCAAGAATTAACACAAGATAGATAGTTGATCTACAAGCTCACAATGCATCACGCTGTGTTTGGGAGATCTGCTATCTTTACCATTTTTGAAAGCTGTCAGGTTTTGTTTTACATTGAATGTTCTAAATTTAAATACAGGAAGGAGAGCACTGATATAAAAAAAAATACTTCATAATTTGTACTTTTAAGCATTCATGTCACCACTGCCAGGTAACTACACAACCCAGACCTACCACTACCAAAGTGTCAATGTGCACTAACCATGATCACATCCACCCCTTTAAAATTGTAGCAATGACTGAAAATGGCCCCTTTGTCAAATCAGTTTACAAATGCTGTCTCCCATTTTCACTTTGATTATAGCATTCAGGTCCACTACTGCTCCCAATAACTTATAACGATTACCACTTTCGATGTATGTCCGGAGGTACCCTGCCACTCTGCACTTCTCATCCAGAGTGCACTGGGCGTCGTAGTCATCCGCAGTCTCATCTAGGACTGGCCACACTATGTGTTCGATGATGAACTGCAAAAAGAGAAGTTTTGTCTTTAACCACATGTCACATCGCAATGTTCTGTGAGCTTGTAGACCTGCAGTTTCCACCATTTTTGCCCGACACTGTTGTGCACCACATTAGAAACTAATGCTAGTGGTTAATTGATTTCTTGCAAAAATAAAGATGGCTAATTTAAAATGAACTTTAAAATAAGATGAATCGAATGCAATTGATAGAATAGCCAAAACAAAAGCAGAGCGGTGCAGCCCTGTGTCAAACCAGTTTCTTTGAGTGCTGCCCTGAAGTGTGATGCATCTGCAATATTGGTGAGTTTATCATCATTTAATACAATCAGATAGGCTGCTTTCATGATTGGATGAATGGGCGGTTAATTGATGGTGTTGCAAATACGATGTGGACAGCTCCTGTGTGAATGACCGTTACCTCTGCAGTGGGTGCACTTTCACAGTCCCTCGGGAACATAAGGGGAATGGTGTCTGGTCTCTGCGTGAAGAGACCCCAGACCTGGGTGTCCTTCAGCCCCTTCTTCAGCTGCCTGATCTGTCTGCTACTTCGCCGAATGACCTAAATCAGAAATCATAGTTACCTGGGGTGTGGTGGAATCATGACATCAAAATAACTCTGCATCCGTTATTCACTGTTAGTGTGTTAGCACATCAGTACTCACAGCACAGAGGAGAAGACGGTCATAGAGCCATCTTCTGTTGGTCTGGGAGAAGACGTCAATGTCCCATGATAGGGCCAGCTGGTTAACACCTGCCACCTCCTCCTCCGTCAGCTCTGCATCGCCTTCGAGCTGGTGACAAAAGTAACAAATGTACATTTAATATTCACAAAAATGTTTGTTATGATCACACATTTGTATCAGTTTTAGGTAAAAATGTAGCTTAATTGCTGGTTTACACTAGAGACCCATACATTTCAAGTGATGTGGAAGAGAGTGTGGAGGAGGTATTGGCTGTTGAGGGTGTGTGTATTATTGTATGCAAATACATTTTTAGGTGCAAATATCACAGCTAAAAACCAAGACATTTTGTAAAAGACAGAAATCATATCATACCAACTGAATGGTGCTGCGAATGTCCAGGTCAAAAGAAGCCTCACCGGTGTTCTTACAGTATGAGAGGCATTGGGAACCACTAGTAGGAGAGCCTGTATAGAATCATTGACATATTAAGGTATTGAGTGCTTTAAAATCTAGCCAGTTGACAGGACTGGACTAATGTGATCTTCTGGTATTGGTTAAAATTCTAGATTACTTGTGATTTTCTTATGGATTGTTTTGGTAGTCCTGTAAAAAGAGTTGCAATAGTCTAGCCGGCTTGTGATAAAAGCGTGGATAAGCACTTAAAAAAGGTCTTACTTTAGCCATGTTTCTCAAATGAAGAAAGGCTGTTCTTGTGACCTTGTTAAAATGGGAATTATAATTTAGGTCACAGTCTAAGATCACACCTGTTATGACCTGTCTAGCCAGAGATCCAAGCATTGACTGTACTTTGTCTATCAGATTTGGGGCCGGTGAGGAGAATCTCTGTTTTTCCCTTGTTAAGTTTTAAAAAGTTATACACATCCAAATATGGATGTCATTAAGGCAAGAAGTGAGATCACTCAGGGCATTGGGGTTGTCTGGTGAGACGGATGTATGCAGCTGGGTATCATCTACCTGCTATCTGCTGGTAGTTGACAAACGATAATATACAGTAATATGCAAAAACATCATACAAGAGTAGTAATAAAAGGTAACGAATTTGACCCCATTTCTGTGCCAAAATTGGGTTCAGTAAGATCCTTCTGGTGTTGTGCCTGTGTGTCTTTTACGCAGTAGTCTGACAGGTACATGATTTCTCGCGTATCTTGAAGACCAGGCCTATTGCAAGTTGCTTTACTCTGTCCTCTATCCTGAGTCATCCCACCCTAGCATAATGAGCAGGGAGGGCAGACATCTGCCCTCTTCATCTCCATCCACTGGTCAAGTGGAATAGCAGCATTTTGGGCACAGTATAAGTAACAATACTGTCCGTTTCCTGGGATAGGGCTGGTGGCACTAGCTGCATTTAGAATTTTTCTACCATTCGGGCTGCCCAAGGCCCTTGGACAGGTCAACCAGCTCCCTGATCTTACTTTGACTAGAGTCTATCTTGATGAACTGAACCCCCTTGTGTTTTTGGGGTTATGAATGTTACAAAGTTTTACAACTTTAGGGATACTGATGAACCTAAGACACAACGTGTCATACTCTCCACACCTGGTGTCAATTCAGATCTCCTTGAATACTTGAAGCGCTCTGTTGTTTTTCCGCACCTGGTTCAGTGTTTGGCCAGTTTCTTTCCTCAGTCTCACCAAGTACTCTGCCAGCCTATCCACTCTGTCCATCCCTGGGATACTGCACACTTCCACAGCCTGATAAATATATGATACATCAAATCAAATTCAAAAACACAATATCACAATCAGAAAATGGCACATCTGTCAGTGTAAACAAATACTTACCAGCTGCTGCTCAGGTGCTGCTTGGATCACCCCAGGTAGCCCAGCAGGAACAGTAGCTGTAGCAGTGGAAACAGTGGTGAGGGTGAGGTGTAGAGGAAGGAAGTAGGCTGAAATGGTGATGATGGGGAGTGGATATACAATAAAAAGAGGAGGAGGAGGGGGGGGTTACACAATAAAACATACAATTCACAACATTATGCAAGTTAAACAGATGATGGATCCTGTGACAAAACACTTACCACCAGCTGTTGCTTAACTGCTACTGGGGTGATGGCTCGGGAGAGAGGGTCTGGGAGGGTGTGGAAGGGCAGAGGCTGTGCTGCTGGTGCCAGCTGTTGAGCCAGTGGGTATGGCGGTGTGCTTAAATTAAATCATAAAAATAATACTATAAAATAATGTTGACATACAGAGGCTTCAGAAGGGCAGATGGTCTGGGAGAATAAGAGCAGTTTATAAATAAAATACTATTACAGCAAGTACAACAGACAAGTTAATGCTGGTGTCTGAACATGTATCCATGCAGGCTTTCTGGTTGTCAGGACTCCCCTCCACACAGAAACAGGAGGTTATTAATATTTTAATTCAAACATGGCAGATCTACAAGGTCACAACACTATGTGACTGGTTGTTTAGGTAGATAATCCACCATTTATCATGCATCCAAGTGTACACATATCATTTTACATCCTAGATCAGGGGTCTTCAACGTTTTCAGGCCAAGGACCCCCTAGCTGAGAGAGAGATGAAGCAGGGACCCCCTCCATATTGTATATTATATTGTAAGTTGTGTTTCAGATAAACTTTTACTGCTCTTTTCCCCCCTCTACACCTTTTAAGTCTTTGCCAAAAATAGCTGATCTACAAGCTCACAACGCCTCGCAGATCTGCTATTTTTGGCTAAAGTTCTCATCAGAAAAGGGATGCCAGGGTTCAAGTGGTTAAAGTAAAAAAATATAATACTATTACACAAAGATTTGGCGGACCCCCTGTAGTAAGTCTGAGGACCCCCCGTTGAATACCCCTGTCCAAGATCATCCATAAACTTTAAATGTGTATCTAGTAACAACGTTGTGTTTTTTAAGAACACAGAAAGCATTCAGACTCCATTACATGCAGGTAAACAAAAGTATGCAGCTAACATAATAACAAACACCAATTAATTGATATGTCTCATATCAAGCTCTGATATATATGCATAAATAAATGAGAATATAGGCTAAACCAACAGCTTACCAGATCAACACAAAACGTTCAAGTCTACGGTCAACGTGGGTCTAACAGATCCCACGTTGATACTATTATGGCTAACTAACAGTAAACTTTTTTTTTTTTTACATGCAATACAGCCCAAAAGCCTTTAAAGACCCCGCTGACAAACACAGAACAAACGTTTAATTACCAAATTAGTTGTTGCGTTATTTCTTTACCTCTCTTTCTCTCTGTGTGCAGCATTCAAGCTACTTTTCCCTTTCTAATAAACGTCGAAGACACTAATAGATAAAATCGATCGGTAAATAAATTAACCAAAGAAACAAAGACATGGGGCAAACAATAGTAAATAAAAAAATAACAACTTAAAGCAGTTAAAACGGTCACGGAATACAACGTGGGTTATTCATAGTTAAAAATAACTTAAGGAGTTATTGTTATGTTTACCATAGACGCGGAAGTGAACCGGAAGTGAACCCCGCTCAGCCGGAACTACTCCTTGTCCTATAGACAGGTTTCCTGTTAGTAAACATTGAGAGGAATATGACCGCGCAGCTGCGGGGGGAAGCCTATGGGTGCGTTTGGAAATTACGCACCGGAGCACACTCGCCTATTAGTTTGTATTGGCCAGTGCGCTCACTGCCGCTCAGGGCTGTATTTTCGAACGCGCCTTCCACCCCCAGGCATGCGCAGATTGCGCATTCTGCTCTGTGATGACGTCGCTCGGAAACCCGTCTATGGGCTTCCATCATAGGCTTCAATGCGCAATCGGCTTCTCAACAATCTGTTGCTTTGGTTTGAATGAGTGTTAAATTTAGACCCCGCCCATGATCCCGCCCCGTTCCTGTTGATTGACAGACGGCGATGTCAAACCATGATTCGGTTAATGGAGCATATTCTTTTGAAAAAGCCATGATTATGAAAAGTCAGCATGAAATAATTAAATACCACAATGATATAAATAAAAAGCACAATTAAATGAAAAACACAATCAAACAAATAAATTAATTTATTTATTTCATTGCATTTTTTATTTATTTCATTGCGTTTTTTTATATATTTCATTGTGGTATTTGTTATAACATTTTTGGACCAATGTACCTTATGAAATAGCTAAAAGTGGCAACATGTAAGTCACAATGAAATAAATAAAAGTCACAATGAAATAAATAAAAGTCACAATGAAATAAATAGAAAACCCAATGATATTTTAAAAAATGACACAATAAATAAATAGATTTATTTATTTAATTGTATTTTTATTTATATCATTGTGTTTTTTATTAATTTCATTGTGGATTTTATTCATTTCATTGCGATATTTATTTTTTAATTTTTGGACCTATGGACTTGATTAAATAGCTAAAAGTGGCATCATGATATATATATAGTTTGACATTAAAAGTTACAATGAAATAAATAAGAACCACAGAGAAATAAATAGAAAACCCAATGATATAAAAAAAAATACAAAATAAATAAATACATTTATTTATTTCCTTGTATTTCTTATTTATTTAATTGTATTTTGTATTTATATCATTGTGTTTATTATTTATTTCATTGAGGTATTTATTATTTAATTTTTGGACCTATGGACTTCCATACACGTTCATTAAAAACACACAAACTTGGTTCTGGTGACTGATATTGTCCTTGTAATGTGTGAGGGGACTATGTTTTTTCAATTGCTTTTTTCATTTTATTTTATATATTTTTGGGGAAAATGGAAAAAATGTGATAGAATAAAAAAGATAATAGGAGGGCACTATGAGTCACCAGAACACAGGATGGGTGTTTTCGATTAATATACCATAGTTCAAAATATGAAGTTACAATGGGTTTGTAAAGGGAGGGTGTGTGTCCGATGAAATGAATATAAAATATCCAGTAGTGGAAAAGGTACTCAAATGTTTTACTTAAGTAAAAGTATCAATACTGCAATGTAGAAGTACAAGTAAAAGTCTGCAATTCAAAATTGACTTGAGTAAAAGCACAAAAGTATTGGTATCAAAATGTACTTAAAGTACCACAAGTAAAAGTACAAAAATGTTTAATGTAGATCTGCTATTTTCTAATAGCCTAGGTACAAAATAGGGCTAAAGTGGTTAATTATTGTTTTATAACGTACACTGCCAGTAGACCACTGAAGTACCACATACTTCTATACTTTTAAATTTAACTTGAACAGTTATGAGTTTAGATTGTCTGAACGTTTAGAGTTAGATTGTGTGAACATTTAGAGTTTACATTGTGTGAACATTTTGAGTGTAGAATGTGTGAACCTTTAGGAGTTATGCAGTGATGTAGTTTTCTGCAGAAGGAAACCAAACCGTTAAGGTCCTTACACACCGGGGCGATTTTTTCGTGCGAATAATGCATTTTTTTTTAAAAACAAGTCAATGGCTCCGTACATGGAGCGAAAAAGCAAAAAAGCGAAGCGAAAAAGCGTCTTGTAATTATTCGGAACGAGTCTTAATTTTGCGTATATTCGCTATATTCGCCGGTATGTAAGGACCTTTATGGCTGTGTTCATCTGTGTTTCCATGGACACAGTGAATAAACAATGCTGCACAGGCAAATGTAGTGGACATTTATATGATGATTTTTTATTTTGTTTTTAACTCATTTTCTGTTATTTATAGAAAAATATGTAAAAATGTAATATAACATTATTATCATTTTATTGCAGTGCTGCAAGATAATACAGAGCACGATTTGCACTTTCATGTATCATAATCAGTATTACAAAATGTTCTCTACACTGGGCAAGACGCCATTGGCATCTAAGGTCACAAAGAAGACTTTCCATGGAATCATCCTAGTAGGTATAAAGAACATCTGTTTGTCTGTTTAAATAAAAAAGGCAAAGTTCAACTGGTCCACCTGACTGACAAACTAATATTTACTAACTTTACTGATGGGAAATATGGGGTAGCTAACCGTAAATGATAAAAACACAGCTGGTCAGAATGAAACTGAAAGGAAACTTTCCTAATGAGCATATTAAACCCAAATTGCAGCCATACTGACTAAATACATTGGGGACTTTGTTAAAATGATATAGTTTTATGTTTCATGCAATCAGTTCCCAACATATTGTTTCAGGCTGCGCTGGTTTCAGTTCATTCAACCTCCTCTTGTGTGTTTGCTAGTGAGGCGCGTCCAAGCGAGACCTGACAGAATGGGGTTCATTTGGTGCCGGCCTGCGCGCGCATACTGGTTCGTATCAGTGTGACGTTGTCTGTTAAGGGGTCTATTAGGAGCATGCTGTACCTAGACACACACATTGTTTTTGTCACATTCCTCAGCCAATAATTTGATGACATCAGCATCTTCATCAAATGATTGGCTTAGGAATGTGACAAAAACAAAAAAATCTCCATGAAGCAGATTTGTGATTTTCAAAATTAAAGCAGTTTATTAACTAATCAATAGTCCCTGTAACATTTGACATCACATAGTACTAACTTTTGTGCATTCTGAGAAATACATTTGCCCACTACTATCACTAAAATATGTACAGTATGATATTGTGTTTTTTTGAATAACGATCCAGTATAATGATACTCAAGTGTATGGATATGTTCTTAAACACCTAACATCAATAAATACACCAGTGACCTCCTGAGCCCCAGCTGCCTCATTAAGGAGAGTTAAGTGACTCTACTCTATTTTTTATGTCGGCTCCATTTTGGCCTGACCCCATGTCCACCTGACCTTTAGTCTAGTTATCTCCGATCATCACTCTAAAGGGTAATGTTTAACCACACTGAAATGCAGATGTCCTTTGTTAACATAAAACAAAAGTCATGATTAATTCCACATTTCTATTATAATATACAATTAATTATATCACTCATATTATAAGCAACAGATCACTTCTCCATTTCATTATCAGAAGTTGTACAGTACACATATCTTTTAGTTAGTTTCATACTTCAGCATGATCGATACTGTTGATTAAATAACATTATTCAAATAATCATAATTGTCATCATGTCCAGCATTAGATCTGCCACTCTGCTTCATTACAGATCAAGATCCTCTTTGTTGACCTGAGGCAATTATGTACTAGGCATGATAATGCACCATGGCAGATCTACAGTTGTAGGAACACACACGCACTACAAGTACATTACTGATTTTACTGATCCTCACATCCCTCACATCAGTTTAGTTTCGTTTCTTTGTTTGTTTTTGGCTAATAAATAAATATTTGTGGCTTTTAACTGCTTCTCTTTTTTAGTTTTTTTTGCTGTCCTCTGGTACCCCTAGGTCACGGTTGAAACAAGTTATACACCAAAACGTGAGGCGGCCTGTTATTTTTAATGATTTCACCTTGGGTTTTCACCGTGTCCCTCGTCGTCACGTTAGCGTCCTCTTCATTACTCACTCTTTGTTCAATCTCGGTCATTCTTTTTCCAAGTGTAGTAATTTCGTTCTGAACTTTTTTGACCTCTTTGATTACATCTTTTATTTCTGTAGAAATGTTCTTATTTCCTTGGCGCATTTCAGCCAGCAGCAATGGTAAATCGATGTTTGTAGTATCCATGCTGTCGTTGATTGTTTGTTTCTTCATTCTAGTGCTAGATGCCATCCAACTTCGATTTACTTTGGAGTAATGTTGAATTACTTGACAATGCGCTCATACAGACTTTCAAAAAGATGAAAAAGCGAAGATTACAAGGTTATTTTTCAATAATCATGCCAAACGGGCTCTGCTCCACCTGCCTGCGACTACCTGGCAGCCATACCGGAAATGATCTCATCGTTTACAACATTGAATTTGAATGGATTTGTTTTAATCAACTTAATCGATTACTTGGATTAACCACTTAAAAAAACAAAAACCTCAAAAAGTCAAGGGAAGCCGGCTACATGACACCAGTAGTTCTCAACCTTCTCAGACGGCGACCAGCTCTACAAGCTCATAGAGCTTGTAGAGCTGCTAGATTTGAAACATCACATTGAGTGTGAACTGTGTGTTTATGCTTATATGCTGTATGGACAACAATACACCATGTAATTATAGTCCTGTTTTAGGGTTGTATAAGGGGGATGGCAGTCATCAAACAGAGACCTCCAGAGTCAAAACCGAAAAAATGAATCCATTCAGACCGGGAACGCATCAGTGTCATTTTTGCTTGTAGATCTGCTATTTATTTATTTTTAAATAGTGAAAATGTGTGCAAATCTTTGAATATATATGTTTTGTAAAGCGAACATTTCTTAATCCTAACAGTGTTTTTTTTTTAAACGTATGTTGCTATAATATCAGTGGTTCTCAAACTTTTTTCATGTCAAGGACCCCCAAAATGATTTGTATTTGGCTGCGGACCCTCATCTGAAAATATTTTGTTCCAGGGACCCCCCAGAAGCAAAGATTTGAGTTAAAATGTATATATGTATTTGTATATAAGATTTTGCACACATTTTCACGACTTTTTGTTCCCCGAAAATAGCAGATCTACAAGCTCATAGCCTTGGTGCCGTGCTATGAGCTTGTATATCTGCTATTTTTGAATAGCCAAATAAATCTAAAGTGACACAGATGCGTTCCCGGTCTTAATCATAAAATAAAAAGAATGAGAATAGACAAGCACCAGAGATAGAGCTCTAAGTGATGATAGAGATCTGGTATAATTCAGTCAGTCTCTACATGTGATTGCCTGGGAAGGTATAGAGGCACTTTGATCATAGGAGGATTTGAGATGTATAGTACCTCTTTCAATGAGGTGAAAGCAGCAGTTGCCATGGGAGTTATGAATGAATGAATGAATGAATGTCTTTATTGCAGACTCAAGGTCCATAGATACACACAAGAGTTAGTTACACAAAAGAGCAAAATACTCTGATACTCTGCACCTTAATCCTCATGTACATGCACTGATACTCTTCTTGCACTAAATGTCTAGAACAGATACCAGCTGATATGCTGATGCACCTTACTTTCTAAATCTCATGTACATAAATGTTTTGGATGGATATGCTATGTGTAAATATGTAGATAGGTTGCCGTCTCTTTTTTTGTATTCCTTCTTTTCTTTTCTTTTTGTGTCACTGTTTTACACCTGAGATTTCACTCAGCCGCAATCCATTCTTTAATTTCACAAGGTGGGTATTGATTGATTGATTGATTGATTTATTGTACCTGCCACTCTCCTCTGTGGAATCCTTCTCGTCGATGACTGCGATCGCCACCAGTTTGCCTGCAAAGTGTCCAGACGAGGATTACAAATCACAAGCGTGATTCTGGAGCAGTTCTGACCCCCCAAGCCCATACCATGACAAACCGTCTGTATAAAACAGCTGGTACACAACTTAAGACTGCTGTGGTGGTCTGAAGGCAGAGACTTTGCTTACCCGGGTTTTAATGAGCTAGTCTGCCCCCTGGTGGTCAACAAATAATGTGATGACGGGTTATGGCAAGCCGTTTTAACATTTAATCGCTAGACTGGATGTGTATAGTAGATATCTATAATTCAGTTCTTCCTAGTCAAAACTAACGTTTCGGATATCCATAATGAAATTCCTCCTAGGAGGAAATGTCATTTGAGATATCCGAAACGTCATTCTTCCTAGGAGGAATGACGTCACTTTTCCCATTCATGTGTATTGGGCTTTGAGTTTCGGATATCCGTAACTGCATTCTGGATATCTAAAACCAACATTCTGGATATCTGCAATAGAATTCTTACTAGGAGGATCTACTCTTTCAGATATCTACAATGCAGTTCTTACTAGGACAAACTACCATTTTAACTATCCGAAATTAAAAAATCATTCCAGACCTCCGTAATTACATTTAGTATATCCATGAATTCATTGTTACTAGGACAAATGGAATTATGGATATCCACAATTCATATTATTACTAGTAAAAATGTAATTTCAGATATCTGCAATTAGTATTATGACTAGGAACAATACAATTACAGATATACATAAATATGTTATGGATATCTGGTGACAGGTAGATAAGACGCCATTTTAACATAAAAGGGTTGATTGACTATCTACAATTATATTTTAGATATCTCAAATAGCATTTCTCCTAGTAAAAACTGTATTCTTACTAGTCATAATGGTAATTAAATATATCCAAAATACATTCTTACTAGTAGAAATTGTATTTCACGATATCTAAAGCTGTATTTGTCCTAGTCAAAATTCATCTTGAAATCCTTAAAAAAAAAATAAGTAGCCGGTTTAACATTTAATAGCTAGACTGAATATGTATAATAGATATCTCTATAATTCAGTTCTTCCTAGTCAAAACTAACGTTTCGGATATCCGTAATGAAATTCCTCCTAGGAGGAACTGTCATTTGAGATATCCGAAACGTCATTCTTCCTAGGAGGAATGACGTCACTTTTCCCATTCATGTGTATTGGGCTTTGAGTTTCGGATATCCGTAATTGCATTCTGGATATCTAAAACCAACATTCTGGATATCTACAATTGAATTCTTACTAGGAGGATCTACTCTTTCAGATATCTACAACACAGTTTTTACTAGGACAAACTACCATTTTAGATATCCGAAATTAAAAAATCGTACCAGACCTCCATAATTACATTTTGTATATCCAAAATGTAATTAAATATAACCACAATTCATATTATGACTAGTACTAATCGAATTATGGATATCCACAACTGCAATTGTGCTAGGAACAATACAGTTCAATATATCTGTATTTATATTATCGATATCCGTAATTGTAATTCTTCCTATCCATAATGCAAATTTAGATATCTATAGACTCCGGGCATAGCGACGTAACATGGTCGCCACGCCCTTAAATCGTGCCACTTCCGCCGCCATCTTGAGGGAGTAGATTGACAGCTGCCACAAGTGTAGAGTAGTGTAGTGTAGTCTGTAGTCCTGTGTTTGTTGTCCAGCAAGTAGACGGTGTACATTATTATCTATCTCTAACTTGTCTGTTGCTCTAATTTAGCAATGGTACGACAGTGCTGCATTATCGGATGCAATGCCAAGGTTTCAGACGTTAAATTAAAAAAGTTAAATTGCACACATTTCCAACCTGGAGGAAAAGCTGTTGGAGATCAGATGTCGGAGATATCAAAGAAACGGCTTGGCATGGGTATCTTAAATACAAATGGGTATCTTACATACAATGAGATTGAGCTAACAGCTAAATTGTGTTTCTCTATGTGTCCAGTCTGAGAAACGTAGTCTAACGTGGGTCTAACGTGGGTGGCTCACGGTCACGGTGGCTGAGTAAACAGCTGTCTGTCTGTCAGCAAGTGTTCAGACGTCGGAGATATCAAATAAATGTAGTATGGCTTGGGTGTCAGCTGACGAAATAACATAACCTTCAACAACATTCCCAAACACATGTAAGCTCAAACGAGCATGACAGCACACAATCAAACATATAAACATCTGTTGGAGGCGAGGTTAGGATCAGCATCAGCGTTGCCATGTCGGCTTATTATAAGCGACTTTGGGCTTCTTTTTATGTGAAGTTGCTTGTAAAATTAGTAGTTTTGTATGGCTTATTTATAAAGTGTACTTGCTTATTTAGGCTTATTTAGGTGCTTGCTTATTTAGGCTTTTTTTTTTAAACAAAAAAAATTAAACCAGTGGTTCTCAAATCTTTTCATGAAAATGTTTTGTGCCAGGGAGCATTTGTGTTGTTAGAATGTTTTAAAAAATATTCCAAATGTTCTTTATTTTATTGCAAGAGTTTTTTTTAATAACCTATGTACAAGCTCACGTGAGCTTGTAGATCGGCTATTTTCAAGTAGTCGATGTATCTAAGCCACTTCTTTTGGGCTTGTTTTCATAGACCTGGTTGCTTATTTCTCTCGCAAAATATGGCAACACTGATCGCAGGTAGCGTGCCTTTGCGTCTGCATTCAGCTTCTCTCTGTATGGTAACTCTCTGTCACGCATTGCCAGGTCCATCTTCTGTCCTTTACCAATAAATTCGCTGTAGTTCAGGACACGTCGTGACTCGTGGGTAAAGTTCTGTCAATGTTGTTGATACTAGCTGTTGTTATGGAGCTCCCTTAATATGGCCACCGTAACTACTTCAGCCTAAGCTTGGCCACGCCTTTTGCCCGGAGTCTATAACTGCAATATGATCGCTTTCCTTCCACCTGCAGAGGGCACTGTTTTCCTTTTTTTTATGGGTTCCCAAGATCGAACGCTCATTGATGCTTCAGTATAATCCTATACAAGCAAATGACCACGCTGATTGTCAAATACATTTATTATGTTAATGTCGCCATTGTCTGAAATGAGTCCAATCCTCACCTTTGTTTAGGGTTACACATGTCCTCTCCATATCCAGATCACACTGGAGCCATGTTGGTTAATTATATCAATGTCAGTTGTTGCCTAGGTCAGTGGTTCTCAACATGAGGTCCGGGGAACAACAAGGGCCATTAAGGGGCTCCCCAGCAAATTGATAATTAAACATGCCAGAATATCATAAATTAACACAATTAGACAATTTAGCCTAGATTAGGAGAATGGCTGTTCTGATCATAGTTCGCTCTAAAAGCAATAGGCTTAGGCTAGAGATTCTGGTCATGGACAGGAATTCAAAAACACAAGAAAGCCATTGCCTTGTTTCCATTGGGGTCCTTTGTACTCAATTCATAGTGACATTAAATGACAGACAGATATACACTACTCTGCAGAACATCATCTAAGCAATTTAAAAAATAGGAGAAAAATCTGACAATGAAATTCTTTCTTAATCACTTTATTTTTGGTGATTGTTCACCTAGTGCAGTGTTTCTCCCAGTCCTTCCTTAAGGGGGTTCCAGGGGGTCAGTTAGGAACCAAATGGATGAATGGATGAACAGGGGTCTTCAACAGGGGGTCCGGGACCCCTAGGGGGTCCTCAGAGTTACTACAGGGGGTCCGCTAAATATCCCTTTTCTGAGGAGAACTTGACTGCGAGGCGTTGTGAGCTTGTAGATCTGCTATTTTTGGCAAAGAGGCGTAGAGGGAAAAAAGAGCAGACCAAGAGAACAAAAAAAGTTAATCTGAAACACAATTTTATACAATATAGAAGAGGGGGTCCCTGCTTAATCTCTCTCTCAGCTAGGGGGTCCTTGGCCTGAAAACGTTGACGGCCCCTGCCCTACGGAACCTCTCCCTCCGCTGTATAGCTCCGAGATGAGCTATATAGCGGAGGGAGAGGTTCCGATTGGATTTATTATACTATACACATTGATTCTTGAATAGGCCTTTGGCATTAGGCATTGTACTACATTGACTAGAGGGTGTATGAAACGAAAGACTGCCAGCCAGGTAGCCTACTTATAACAAGGCGTTAATAAAGTGACCAACATGGCAGAGGAGTATTCTCATTGGGGCCAACGAGGCCATGGCCCGGTCTGTAAAACCCCCAGGGGGAAAAAATCAACATAACAACATTAGCAGCCCCTCACCCTTTAAGTCGCCTTTGTTTTCAAATGGGGCTCATTTGCATTCGGCCGAATTGTTAATGAGTGGCCATTAGGAAACCAGTTTCGCCGTCAAACTGGTTCTCCATTGCGCAGAGACAAGCACCTCTCCATTAAGAAATGCAATAGAAGAAGAACCGTCGTCCTGAAACACCCTGCCCCGCATCTAAACCGGCGGCCTCGGTCTGCGAAAAAAAAAATGGGGCAGTGTGTTTGGGACGAGCGTTCCATTTTCCACCCGGAATGGCTCGGTAATTCTCAATAGACTTATCAGCCGTTGTTGTGCTTACCCCCCCCCCCCCCCCCCCAGATTTAAGAATCTGTCCCGGTCAACGTCAGAACCATAGGCCAGTGCAACATGGATGGAACTCTCTCTTTGTTCTCTGCTCTGCAATGCAGGGGTTAACGAGCATATCATTTGCACTATATTAGCCATACTGGTGAGTGGTGACAGGATAAAAGTGTTGTCTCTTGACAATTTGTTGATCTGTGAGCCCAGGCCACCTGCAATTTACAGAGAATACAGGATAGGTGGGCACTAGGGACATCTGGGCACCCTGATGTAAAATTGGCTATTTTGTCGAAAATTAAAAAAAAATGAAATAAAAAAATGGTCCTAAGTAATGTAGATATGTACGTTATCTCAAACGTCCTTCCTTCAAATTCTTGTTTATGTCCATAAATGATATCGGTACTGGTTTTGTAGAAATTTTATAAATATTAGAGCTCATGTATACCTTATTTTACTTACAAACGTTTTCCAATTTAATGTTTTCTGGTACATATGGTAAGTTATCACTTAGCCTACATATAGTCTTCATCCTTGGTATGAAAACAATGGTGCGTGAATGAAGTATAATTGAAAACTATTTGTTTAGTGACGTTTTTTAGCAGCGTAACAAGGCATTAGAATTGTATCTCAAGAATTACATTTTTTAACATATTCGGTTTAATAACTCACACCCTGTTAATGAATTAAAAAACTTTGTTTATGATAGCAGACATGTGTACAGTAGGTCCTTTGCTTGAAAATATTACATGTAGGTAAAAAAAATGGATGATTAAAAGAATGAAAAGAGAGAAAACTGTACAATAGATATCCAGTCTAGCTAGTTCCTCCTAGGAGGAATGTCGTTATGGATATCTGAAACGTTAGTTTTGACTAGGAAGAACTGAATTATAGATATCCAGTCTAGCTAGTTCCTCCTAGGAGGAATCGTTATGGATATCTGAAACGTTAGTTTTGACAGGAAGAACTGAATTATAGATATCCAGTCTAGCTAGTTCCTCCTAGGAGGAATCGTTATGGATATCTGAAACGTTAGTTTTGACTAGGAAGAACTGAATTATAGATATCCGGTCTAGCTATTAAATGTTAAAACGGCCCCCCCTTTAAATTACATAGTTATGGATATCTAAAATGACATAGTTTTGGATATCTAAAATGGTAGTTTGTCCTAGTAAGAACTGCATTGTAGATATCTGAAAGAGTAGATCCTCCTAGTAAGAATTCTATTGCAGATATCCAGAATGTTGCTTTTAGATATCCAGAATGCAGTTACGGATATCCGAAACTAAAAGCCCAATACACATGAATGGGAAAAGTGACGTCATTCTTCCTAGGAAGAATGACGTTTCGGATATCTCAAATGACAGTTCCTCCTAGGAGTAATTTCATTATGGATATCCGAAACGTTAGTTTTGACTAGGAAGAACTGAATTATAGATATCCAGTCTAGCTAGTTCCTCCTAGGAGGAATCATTATGGATATCTGAAACGTTAGTTTTGACTAGGAAGAACTGAATTATAGATATCCAGTCTAGCTATTAAATGTTAAAACGGCTTGCCATACAATTTCTACTAGTAAGAATGTAGTTATAGATATCTGTAATAAGGATTTTGACTAGTCAAAATGCAGTTTTGACTAGTCTAAATGTAATTACAGATATCTGCAATTACTTTATGACTAGTAAGAATACAGTTTTAACTAGGAGAAATTCTATTTGCGATATCACAAATATAATTCTAGATAGTCAATGGACACTTTTTATATTAAAATGGCGTAATATCTACCTGTCACCAGATATCTGTAATTGTATTGTTCCTAGTCATCCTACTATAATTCTAGTAACCTGACGGTGGGTGGGTGGGTGGATGGAGTCCTGGGTCTCCGATCAAACTGCGCATGCGTCATGTTGCCAGGTTTCGCGAGAGAAACAAGCAACGAGGTCTATGAAAACGAGGCCAAACCAAACGAACCCTATACCACCAACATGCAACCTGATAATAATGTCCAAAGCATGTCTGTGTATGTTTACATCCATTACTGGGATTAATGTTTATTAGCCAAACCAACTTAATATGAGCCGTTAGCGTGATGCTAAGCTAACGGACGTTTGGCGCTAGCATGCGGCTAACGCTAATGCTAACGTCGTCATCGTGACTTAATCAACAATGTAAACGTTTCATCAACAAACTTTATGAACCTTACTGTGGTTAATATTATCAGTGCTACCCAAGTAGTCCATTGAAAAGTATTATTTTGGTGTATTTTGTGTATTGTAACTTGGACACTGTAACTTAATGGTAGCTGGGGCGACGCGTTGTTGGCTCATGGTTCAGAATGCCTCATGGGTATTGTAGTCATTTTCTGCTATTTCGGTTCTACTGTGATAGACTGTGCTACATTACCTGCTGTTTGTGAATCATATATGCTATGAATATATGGTAATACAATGTTTATTTTCCTGTATTTCCAGGTTTATGACCTGTGTCATCTATGACCTGTGTGTCATCTGTGTGTCCAGTACTTTGTACTGTGTTGGTTAAAAATAAAACTACAAAAAGACAAAACACGAGTTGTGACAAAGACGTGTGATTCTCTGATTAATGTTGTTAGTGGTGTAAAATGCCATCAAAAAATATACTCAAGCCTGCTGCAGGGCAACAGAAAATAGCAAGCCTATTTTGCTATTTTATATAGCAAATTTTCATATAAATATATATATATATATATATATAGAACTATAACAACATAGTATTTATATATCCGTTTTTATATTTATATTTTGCTATATTAAAATAGCAAGCCTATATTGGTGCTATTTAATGTACTTATATACTGTTCTATGTTTGCATATAATTTGCACATATTAAAGATTTGGAATTGTGTAGGGTTAGATTTATTACTGAACCTTAACTCCATAAAAGTAAATCTCTAAAAGGATAAGGCACCTGGTTCAGTGGTTCTATAGTGTAAGGAGTCACCCCTTGAAATAATCGCTACACAGGTGATTACAATTGTAAGAATCAAAATGGTTTATTATCCTTAAACTAAGTTTACAATTATTGATGAGCCTATTAACCAACCAGAATGAATTGTCATATACAAAAATAATACTCTACCAGCCGTTACAGTTCAATTCAGAGCTCTGAAGATACACTCCTCTCGAGCTAGTCGAGAAGTTTGCATCTAAAACATATATTACAGATAGGAGCATGGTTCGATTAAATGTTAAAACGGCTTGCCATAGACGGGTGGCAGGCTTGATTTTGGTTGCAGGCATTAGTTTTTTGCTGTGTATTCAAATGTTTTACAACAATGAGGATTTTATTACACATTAGGGTTTAACATTTTCCGGGAAATATCTAATTTTAATTCCCGGGAATTTTCAGACCTTTTCCCGGGCTTCCCGGGAATTCCCGTTAAAGGGTAAAAAAAAAAAAAGTGCCCACTAAAATGCATTTATATACTTAAATAGCCAATTTTACATCGAGGTGCCCTAATGTCCCTATTGTGTCCAGTGTCCACCTATGAACTTGCACTAATAATGACTTAAGTTAATTTTTTAAATCAAATAAATATATATAAATATAATATAGTGCCCTGGCGGAGATCTGCCCTGTTGCGCAGCAGCGGGTGAAGACGATTAACTTAAACGAGGAGCTGCGCTGTGCAGCCAAAACGCACTCAAACAATGTCAAACTCTAGCTGCTGAAATAAACGTTCCATTTGTATCATTATTGACAAGAGAACAGAACATGGATGTTGTTTGCAAAATGATTATTTATTTATTGTCCATCAGAGCGCCGGTGAGGTCACAGCTTATCTCTACTTTTGTAGGATATTGATTTGATAGCCTAAACTTGTAATTTGTTTGCAGTTATTAATTTATATTAGGCTAGGCTACTTGCTGGATATTAAGACTCCATTTTGGGATGTCGGCTGTATGTTGTCAAATGTATTAATCTATATTTTGTTGTTGATCAAATGTCGGGTTTTGTAGTGTGATTTTGATGTGCACATGCATGCGCTGCCGCCCGCTGCCACTGACAATCAATGAGACAGACAGCTGTTGTGCAGTTCACTTGTTGTACTGGGTAGTTAGTAAATGGTAGTTTGAACGTTCTACAATGCAAGTGTAGGTAGGGTAGGCTACATTAATGATGATAAAACAATCGGACCACATCGGTCTAATAGCCTACTTTCGCTCTCTCTCTCTCCCTCTCTCTCTCTCTCGCACGCGCTCTCTCTTGCTCTCTCTCTCTCTTGCTCTCCCGTCTCTCCTCTCTCTCTCTCTATCAAAAGCATTGCTTGGCTTGCGCGCATTTTAAGCTGGAATATAGGCTCGAAATCAAAGGTCACCAGACATGTCAACCCAAGACAGCTCGACCCGGACCGGTCGACCCGCTTTCGACCCGCTTGGACCCGACAACTCGACCCAAATTCGACCCGGACCGCGAGAGAGAGGGGGAGAGAGAGAGAGAGAGAGAGAGAGAGAGAGAGAGACATAATAATAATAATATGTACATTGATTTACCAAACAATTATTATTTGTCTGTCAGGGTGAAACAAGCCCAAAGGCTTTCAAGCAAGCACAGCCATTGAGATAGACACCTCCTTACCTCAAGCCCTATTGTCTTCTTGATGTGATAAGGCTTTCAAGCACAGCCATTAGACACCTCCTTACCTCAGTTCTAAATCCTTACAGTGTGTCTATTATCAATTGGTTCAGCCTGGCGATCCTCAATCTGTGTTGTCTGACAATTATTCTTGCACTCACTTTATTCTCCCCTTTTCAGGTAAAGTGCAAAGTTGCCATGTTATAATAAGTTTCTATGAATGTTTTAGCTTCAAGACTGTATTGGTGTGGGACTGTGTTGGTGTTTTTGTTGCACTCGTTACAAAGCTAATGGAGGCTAATGGAAGCTAAAGGGAGCCACCCAGAGGACGTTTACAGAACATCATAAAGCGACGTTCAGTATACACATTAGCAGCAGCTCAGTCAGTGTTGTCGTATATGAGATGCAAATATTATAATTGGGATTTCATTTATATTGCATATTTCATCTTACTTACATTTTGTTTACAAGGTGAATATGTATGCTACACAGCATATGACCGTATCCTTGTTTAAGGAAGGATCTAAAGGATCTAAAGGATCTGGTATTTCTATTATTGGCATATCTTTTTAATGTTAATAATGAGAGCTATACATTTAAGGAAGGATAGGCTATCATAAATGTTTAGCTTCAGCCTATTTCCTTTTCATCACCTCAAACACTGATGGATGTAAGACTTGTATACATGCTTAATGTCCCTTTAAAGTTAAAACTGTATATAGAATGCAGATATATGCAGAGAAACACAGAGACACTGGCCATCAACAACATCAATCACATTCCTAAGGCTAGCACCCATCATCAGCACCATCATCCATCCCCATAGCTTGATGGATGTAAGACTTGTATACATGCTTAATGTCCCTTTAAAGTTAAAACTGTATATAGAATGCAGCTATATGCAGAGAAACACAGAGACACAGGCCATCAACAACATCAATCACATTCCTAAGGCTATCAGCCATCATCATCAGCACCATCATTGTACATATTTTTCACCCTTCATACCAGTAACCTGTAAACTGATTGTATGACATTCTGTATAGTAGTGTGTATATCTGTCTGTCTCTTATATGTCAACATGATTTGTGTGCATGGGGATCTCATCTTAAACAAGCTAAGTGCTTAATGAGCTATCCAGTTTAGTAGACCTTGTATTGCGAATTTGTACTTCCATGTACTGTTATGTACTGTCATGTACTGTTCTCATGTCTTACTAAATAAAGTACATCTATCAATCAATCAATCAATCATCCATCCATCCCCATAGCAGAGTAAGACCTCTCCTAGGGGTTTTGTGAATAATCACATGAAGTATAAAAGTCTGATATATAAGAAAAGTTATAGTTATAATGGTAATGCCTTTATTGATTGTATGCTGTGCTTTGAATACACTATATTATTTGTACACAGCAAAAAGTGGGGTGTTGTTAAATGTTTTACTCTTTATACCAGAGTTAAACACTAAAGGGATTAGACAAATAACACTTTAAAACACTTTTTTTCAATCATTGAAATTGTTTTGATAGTATGACTGAAATAGTGCACAAAGACTCAGCCTTTTTGTAATATACATTTTATTTCACATTTTTTTGTATATACTACTATTTTTGACCTTTTTTTCAATCATTGAAATTGTTTCACACTGCCCTGTTTTGTCAAATAAAATAACAGTTACTTTAATTCATTTCACCTCTTGTGTTGTGTTTAATGATGGCAACTAGTGTAGATCTGCTACTTTCAAATGATTTTAGAGGAGAGGAGGACAAAACAGACACAATAAGGCATACATTATTATTTCATTTAGAAAAGAAGGTTTACAAAAACACTTCTTTAAAAAAAGTATGCAACTGGGGGAGCATGCTTACAATATTTACTCTTAAATATACTATAAATATACTCAGGACCTCCCTCACCGTCACCTTGTACCTTGTACTCTACTACCCTCTAGGGGTTACACAGAGCTACTACTTCAGACAACCAGACCCGGTCGATTTGGGTCCAGCTGTCTCAAATTCGCGGCTGGTCGAGCTGTCTTGGGTTGACATGTCTGGTGACCAAATCAAACCTACCCACTGTTTATGCAGCGTTTCACTTGATGTTGAATATCAACTAGTCAACTGGTGTCTACCGTATTGACAGCAGAGGAAACGTTGAAATCAGCGTGCGCAGGGCAGACATGGGGCATCACGGCCACTTGTGTTTTAATTTGTTCATTACTGTTACATTCAGTGCGTCACATATTGGTTCACAACGGGACGATGAGACCCTGCCCTGGTCGGCAACGCGGCAATCAACTTGGCTAATTATAATAGTAATTCCTCCGCGCTGTAGATAGGCCTTTCAACTAATTAGTATTCATTTCTAACAAAAAAAAAGAAAAAACGGGATCCCGGGAACCGGAGTCAGTTCCCGGGACGGTAAATAACCTCGGGATTCCCGGGATTCCCGTATCCCGGGAATCCCGGTGTTAAACCCTATTACCCTATTACACACACACACACACACACACACACACACACACACACACACACACACACACACACACACACACACACACACACACACACACACACACACACACACACACACACACACACACACACACACACACACACACACACACACACACACACACACACACACACGATGATTAATTCAAATGTGATATCTAATCTGACATTTGGAACACTAGGGAAATGATAAGTTATTCTAAATAAAACAATATCTTTATTGTATATACTGTATGCTAATAGGTGAATACGTAATGTTATTATGCCAAGAATAAGATAGTTTGGCCACTCATCCACAACAGAGGTTTAAACACACCTGTTTCTCCCAGCTCATACAGGGTGAAGCCATCAATCTGCAGGTATCCCTGGAAGCGCTCCTTGTTCACCCAGGATGACAAGCTCCCGTCCTCATATTCTGCAACACAAAGACACAAAGTCTTACACAGGGACGTGCACAGATAGACTCTAGGTGGTGCTAGAGCACCGGCCCTTTGCCCTCTTGACCAGAAGTGCCCTTTTTTTTTTCTTTTTTTTTTTAGTTTACAGCAGGGGTCTTCAACAGGGGGTCCGGAACCCCTAGAGGATCCTCAGAGTTACTACAGGGGGTCCGCCAAATCTTTATGTGATATGATTTTTCTTTTTACCATAACCACTCGAAATCTAGCATCCCTTTTCTGAGGAGAACTTTAGCCAAAAATAGCAGATCTACAAGCCCACAACGCCTTGCGCTGCGAGACGTTGTGGGCTTGTAGATCGGCTATTCTTGGCAAAGAGGTATAGGTGTAGAGGGAAAAAAGAGCAGACCAAGTAAACAAAAAAAAAGTATAATTTACTTGAGCACCTGCCCCTCAAAATGTCTGTGCACGCCACTGGTCTTACAAAAGATACACACCAGAGCATGTGAGCGGAGCTACGCAATTTTTTTGACGTGAGCGTGGAGCTGGTTTATAAAGAGGTTGGAGCGCTACTCGGAGCGAGGACTGCCTGAAGCTCCAAGCCGCCCCGGGCGGGGGCCGTGCACCGAATGTTTGAGCATGCCCAGTCGCACGGACTCAGAGACACACAGACATACTGCAGTGCACAGCGCACGTCCTTGATCAAGATTTAATTCAAATTTCTACTTTCTTTTTCTTCTCTTTTCTTTACCGTTGAGTGGGGCCCGGTTTGAGCGGAACCTGGAGCGAGAGCTGCGCAAATCAACGCGAGCGACGGGGAGCAGAGCGCGGGGGGGGGGGGGTAACATGAGCGAATAGCGAGTGTGAAACCAGCCCCCTGGAGCGCCGCACGGCATTTCCGGAGCGAGGAGCGCCGCACGGCATTTCCACGCGCTCTGTTCCAACCGAACAGAAGGTCCAATCTGCTCTGTCTGACTTTGAGGACATTAAGCACACGTTTTCGAGTTTTTGGGCCTGAAAGTATAGTAATTGTTTGGGGCCGGGCCGAGCCTTGGGCCAGCCCAGTAGGGCCTAGTTAGGGCCGGGCCTTAATTTTCAGGCCCGTTGAGAACTCTAATAAACACACACACACACACACACACACACACACACACACACACACACACACACACACACACACACACACACACACACACACACACACACACACACACACACACACACACACACACACACACACACACACACACACACACACACCCAGCCAAGGAGGAGGAGTTTATCACAGTTCATGAGCAGGAGGACCCAGCGAAGGGCTGATGGGAGGACCACCATGTAACATCAACTTAACATGACAAGATAAGAGCTCTGGTTAAAGGCTTGTTATGTAACCCCCCCGCCCCAAGTTCACAGCATATAGTTAAGCTTCACCGCTCATCTAAATGCAGCGCCAGCTGCTTGACTTCTGGCTCTCTACATGCAAATCCATGAAACAGAGAAAAGGAGAAATAAAAAAACAGAACACGTCTTGTTACACGGTGAGTGCTGCTGAGTCAGCACAATGTAGGCAGACATTCCACAGAGCTGCTTTCACACAGTGGTTCTGGCTTTATAGACCAGTGGTTCTCAAACATGTCAAGGACCCCCTAATTGACACTTATTACCCCGCGGACCCCCATTTGAAAAGATAAGCCAGGGACCCCAATAAGAGAAGGTTTTTACGGCTCTCTAGCAGTGATTCTCAACCATTTTAATTTCAAGGACCCCCAGTTTGACATGCATTAGCCTGCGGACCCCCATTTAATGGCATTTATATCTCTGGGACCCCAATTCATATCGTAAAATCAATGTTCATTTAACTCTGAGAGTGTTCAAATGGAACCAAATGGACCCGTTAGGGTCCATTTGGTTCCATTTGGACACTCTCAGAGTTACAGACCCATAAGGGTCCATTTGGTTCCTATCCATCATTTAGCTGGGGACCCCCTGGAACCCCCTCAAGTACCCCTGGGGGTCCCCGGACCCCACTTTGAGAACCAATGTTATAGACAACAGGCTGGAGCAGGAGGAGAGAGAGAGCCATACAGGGTTCTTACTCTTTTCAAGATATTGTCATTGTTGGGTAGAAACCTCTTATCTCTCAAGCCTCTGGACTCAGTTTACCACTTAGCTGGTCCTCTCTGACTGAGAGACGCAATAATCATTGGCACCTCTTCACATTTGTAACTCAAATCTTTGCTTCTGGGGGATTCTACAAATGTCTTCTAAATCCTAACAGTTTTTTGAAAAACGTATGTTTCTATATCAGTGGTTCTCAAACTGTTTCATGTCAAGGACCCCCAAAATCATGTGTATTTGGCCGCAGACCCCCATCTCAAAATATGTTTTTCCAGGGACCCCCCATAAGCAAAGATTGGAGTTAAAATGTTGGTAATTCTTTGTTAAATAGCATATCTACAAGCTCATAGCACGGCACTCTATGCCACGCTATGAGCTTGTATATTATCTATTAGCTGTTTTTTGAATAGCCCAAAGAAATGTTAAAATGACACAGATGCTTTTCCCAGTCTTAATGGGTTGATAGACCCTGGCTATGCACAGCCTGTAGAGTTAGAGTGTAGACAATCTATTGTTATGGACAGGGGTGCACATAACTGGTGCGCAGGTGCGCATGCGCACCCAAAATAAATAATGCGGACCACATCAGACGACGTGAGGCGCTTTTGCGTACCAACAGCTGGGACAGGAATTTCCAAGCTTTTATTTTTTAGCAAAACTAAAAAATAAAAGCCTGGAGATAGAGGCTAGGAATTTAGTTCCTGAAGCCACGCCGAAGCACGCGTCCGCCCCATATACAGCCATTAGGAGCAGGGGGAGAGGACGCATGCTGCACGTGATTGTGTGAGTGTCTCGCATCGCATCGCCTCGCTGCGTGCACGCAGCCAGCAGCGGCTGTTAGAGGCACTCGTCACCGATGATGAACGCACCGTAATGGTGCAAAAATATGCCGTGAACGTCCCAATCTGGCGGATAAAAACAGCGCAGCACAGGGCACCAACCTTGGGGGGTTCACCCCGGCGTGAGAGAAAAAGAAACGGAGAAAATCGGCGGAATTTGGAAGCAGAGCGTCCTTTCTTCTCGTGCCCCCCCCCCCCCCCCCCGTTGACAAAACTGTCCGGTGGGCACCGCACCGTGCTGAATCTCCCCCCCGTTGACAAAACGGCACGGGACCATTTATTTTGTGCGCACAAAGTCACATCTCCAGGTGCTCTTCTGAGTACTAGACCTAAAAAGTGCACCCCTGGTTATGGAAAACATAGTAGTGAGAGATCTGACGCTCCTCTTAACAACTTCACCAAAATATGAAATGTGGTCTTTGATGTATATTGCTGTAGAGAGGGGGGGGGGGGTAACCTTCTGATGACAGCAGTCAAATCATGCAAAAGGCTATTTTCTCTTTCATTTTGTTGCATAATTATTATAAAGTGAAAAGTTATGTTTTTGACTGCAGGGTTAAACGTATAAAGCCATTTCAGGATGACTTTGCGTGGGTTCAGAGAACTTGATGAGCACTTTACCAAAAATAAATCATACAGATTATGGAACGAGCAAACACATTATAGCAAGTTGAAGATGAAAGTATGCCAGTATGTCTGTTCAGCAAAAGGAGGCCATTTAACCCATAAAGACCGGGAACGCATCTGTGTCATTTTAACATTTCTATGCCTATTCAAAAATAGCAGATCTACAAGCTCGTAGCGCGGCACCGAGGGCCGCGCTGCGAGCTTGTAGATCTGCTATTTTCAAAAAACTTGAAAACGTGTGCAAATCTTTGAACACGTATATTTTTGTTGAAACATTTTTAACTCAAATCTTTGCTTCTGGGGGTCCCTGGAACAACATATTTTGATGGGGATCGGCGGCCAAAAACATCATTTCGGGGGGTCCTTGGCAAGAAGAAGTTTGAGCACCACTGATAGAGCAACATAAGTTTTTCAGAAAAGTGAAGACATTGAGACATCTGACAGTTACACATGTCCGCTTAAAATCAAAAATATTCAAAGATTTGCACAATTTAATGTTCACGATTTTTCAAAAACTGAAGATCTACAAGCTCGTAGCGCGGCATGAGCTTGTAGATCTGCTATTTTTGAATAGCCAAAGTATTAAATAATGGTTTAAAGTGGTTACACAGATGCGTTCCCGGTCTTAACCCATTAAGACCTGGAACGCATCTGTGTCACTTTTTCTATTTGAGCTAAAACGCATTATTTTACACTTTGGGCTATTCAAAAATAGCAGATCTACAAGCTCATAGCACGGCACCGAGTGCCGCGCTACGAGCTTGTAGATCTGCTATTTTGGAAAACATATCAAAGAGGTAGACTTTATGGAGAGTGTAACTCATTGCATGAATGATTGAAACAAAGAAAAAATAAAATTCAGTGATATTATGTTAATCCTTGTAATATAACGCCCACCTCAACAAAAGGCTAAAGTTTATTTGTTTGTCTTTACTTTACTTGTTTCCTTTCTGTGTAAGTGACAGTGTATTTATTATATTTATTCCTTTGTTTGTTGGATAGTCAGTGGTGAGAAGCGGGCACGGTATGGGGGGGGTGAGGCAGGGATAAGGTCATAACTCTATGAATGACAGCTCAGGCAAGGCGAGAGGCAGATGGCAGTAATGGGCTGATATCGCATGGAGGGAACACCCAGTCCCTAGTGTTTCCTAAAGTGACATATTGTTGCGGCAGAAGAGCCAAGACAGATCCTAGTGTTGCTCTGTAGAAAATGTGTTAGAGGAGAAAGAATGCACTAGGACTAAAAACCATGTCAAGGTGTTTGGCTTCATGCCAGAGACGGTAAAAGACAGAAGCCGGGCAACAAAACGCTATTGAATCAATACGACAGACAACACATACATAAATGCATAAATACCATGAAATGTCACCCGCCTTTTATCTCATCTACACACTCATGAAATGTAAATCAGACCGTCACCAAAGAGCTCTCTGCAGTGTGAGAATTATGCAAACTGACCCTTGTCTAACTTTCCGATAAAACGTATGTCATCAAAGCCACCAGCTGGTTCTACAGAAAGCCTTTGTTATATTATCCAGGAAAGAAAGCAGCTTACCTAGTATAGGCAGAGAGCTGTGTTTTTGCAGCAACAGCATATTGTTCCTACCTTCCAGCCATCTTCACTGCACACGCTGCAGCAACAGCACAGAGTTCCTACCTCAACATGTCTTCTTCCGGATCGGGGTCGTCACAGCAGATCATCTGCTTCTCTGCGTCTTCCTCTGTCACTCAAGCCGCCAGCATGTCCTCAATGTGTCTTCTTCTGGTCAACTTCAGATTCTGGAATGAAAAAGACAAAACAGTTCAGTTGTGTAGGCCTTCACCCTTCAGGGTCACATTTTGGAAGCCTTCACTACCGCGCTTAATCTTCTACAAGCTCACACTTCTGGAATTGTTTGTAATACAACACAAATCTTGTAGCCTTTGGGGTCCCTGTCAGATGGGAGTTCTTGATATGGAAAAGTTTGAAAACAACTGATTGAGTTGGATTTAGTAGTTGTAGTTTAGTTGTATAGTTTAGGCTACAAACCCAATTCTTAAACAATAATGTTAAATATTCAGGCTAAAAAGATGTAATGTTCGTGTCATTCAAACAGTTTGTATTTACCTGCAGCAGAGGGGACAGGTTCCATTCTGAAGTGATCCACCCTGGCATCTCTCACCTGCCTTCTATTTATCTAATAAGCACTGCTCACATCCAGTCTGGAGTGAATGGAACCCAGTTTGATTTCAAACAACACTAATGATGATGATGATTTTGTGTGTGTGTGTGTGTGTGTGTGTGTGTGTGTGTGTGTGTGTGTGTGTGTGTGTGTGTGTGTGTGTGTGTGTGTGTGTGTGTGTGTGTGTGTGTGTGTGTGTGTGATTAGTCAGTAGAAGGGGGGTGTGTGTGTGTGTGTGTGTGTGTGTGTGTGTGTGTGTGTGTGTGTGTGTGTGTGTGTGTGTGTGTGTGTGTGTGTGTGTGTGTGTGTGTGTGTGTTCTTCATGTGATTAGTGGAAGGTTGACCAGGGTTGACTCTCTGTGCTGAGAGTCTGCTCTTTAGACCACTTCACCATCTCTCAACTGTTCATGTCTCTTTGTGATTTTGACTTGTTTTTTTGTATTTTACTTACACCTAGAACCCCTATTCAAACTTTAAAATGTTCATCTTACCGTGAACATGTTTGCCTGAAAACAAATCTTTGAAATGTTTCATAGTTTTAGAAATATACTCCTTTAAAAGTTTTCGCACCTCAAGAAACACTTTCACCTAGAAACTCCATTCACACTTTTTATAATTCCTCTTACCGTGAACACAAATGCTTGAACTTTTTACTTTGAAATGTTATGTCATTTTTGAGATATTCAACTTTTAAAACCTATATCTGAAAACTTTGGCACCTCGCTGTTCCTTCATACTTTAACCTATAAACTTGATTCACAATTTAAAAATTCCACCTTACTGTGGCCATGTACGCTTGCGCTCAATGCATTGTCAATGGCAATGGACATTTAAGTGTAGTTGATTCCTAAATGTTGTTTAAACCAGTGGTTCTCAAACATTTTAAACCAGTGGTTCTCAAACATTTTCATGTCAAGGACCCCAAAATTAATATGTAATTGGCCACGGATCCCCATATGAAAATAATTTGTGCCAGGCACTCCCCATACAAGATGTGTGTATTTAAGTCGTTTCAAATATATTCCACATATTTAACGTTCTTGTCTTTGAAAATAGCAGATCCACAAGCCCACAACGCATTGCTTCGCGCCGCGTTGTGAGCTTGTAGATCGGCTATTTTGAAATAGCTGATCAATTTGCAATGTCTGTGTGAGATCATGCAACTTAGTCGCTTCTTTTGGGCTTGTTGTTTTCGTTGACCTGGTCACTTGTTTATCTTGCAAAATCTGGCAACACTGATTTATGATAGTCAAGACCGGAAATAAATAAAAAAAACTTAAAATGACATTACATTTTTGAGGAAAAGTACTTGTTTCTATATGATGACCCATTGTGTTCATTTGTGCATCAGGATTCACAGGCTCTGCAAGGAGGAATAATGTTCTGACTGTGGTGTCAATGGTGTCTTTCTTTTTCTTTTTTTACGGGGCCAGAGCTCAGCTCTGGACCTGTTTTATTATTCGCTTTATTCTGTCACTTCTTCTTCTGCCACTTTTCACAGTTCTGGCTGAACCGTGCTGTCGCTTTTTACGAAACTCGGCCATATGGTAGATGGTCATGCAAAACGATCAAGAAATAATTCTCACAATCTTTCGTTCAAAGGTGGCGCTATAGCACTCAATTGAAAATGCCAACTTTGAACAGGTACAACTCATGCCCTGTTTGACCTAGAGCCATGAAACTTGGATACACACATGCGTCTCCTCATGCTGAACAACTTTCACCCTCTGACTTTTGACCTCTGACCTTTAGATCTCCCACCATTTTGAATTATATGAAAAACAGTCATTGGCTCCTAACTTCTGCATTTTTTCACTTAGAAAAAATCTGCTCCCATCGTTATGTCGGCAGAGGTCCAAAGTTCATGTTTAAAGAGTTTCATGCAGATTACTCCCAGGAGTCCCAGGAGGAGATAGATTTTAACTATTGCAGTTTTATGAAAATGATTCATCTATGCCTAAAACATACATGCAGACTCACATTTCTTTGAAACTTTGCAGAAATGTACAGGGTCATTCCAAATATCACTGAAACCAATCTTACTCCAATTGGCCAAAGGGGGGCGCTATAGCAATTTTTTTTAAATGCAAACTTTAAACAGGCATAAGTCATGCCTCGTTTGGCCGAAAGTCGTGAAACTTGCTTACACTTGTGCCTTGACTCATGAGGAACACATGTATCGCTTTGACCAGTAAGCTCCGCCCTAGATTGTCCGCAATTTTGAGCAGTTTGAAAAATACTTGTTTTTGGCAGTTCTGGCTTAACCGTGCATACGCTTTTTACGAAACTCGGCCATATGGTAGATGCTCATGAAAAACTACCAAGAAATAATTCTCACACTCATTCGTCAAAGGGTGGCACTATAGCACTCAATTGAAAGTGCCAACTTTGAACAGGTACAACTCATGCCCTGTTTGACCTACAACCATGAAACTTCAATACACACATGCGTCTCTTCATGCCCGACAACTTTCGTGGTCTGACTTTTGACCTCTGACCTTTAGATCGCCCACCATTTTGAATTATATGAAAAACAGCCATTGGCTCATAACTTCTGCATTTTTTCACTTATGGAAAATCCGCCGCTTTTGTTTTGTCGGCAAAGGTCCTAAGTTCATGTGTAAAATGTTTTGTGCAGATTACTCAAAAATCCCAGGAGGAAATAGATTTTAACTATTGCAGTTTTATGAAAATTATTCATCTGCCCGTAAGAGTTTATTATCTTCAACAGACAAAATGAGCCTGGACAAAGCCGTAGCACTATAGGTAGTGTTGCAGCCTCTCAGTCCGAAGGTTGAGAGTTCGATTCCTGTTACGGGCAATAGACGGATTTCATGTTTGTAAACATTGAGAGGATATGACCGCGCAGAGGAGGGGGTAAGCCAACTAAGCCTATAGAGGGCGCCATTACCCGCAGCAGCTCTGGTCAAATGTCCATTCATAAAAGAAATGATCTTCACCGGGTTTAATGAAAGTAGATTAAATTATGCAGTTTGTAATACCTTGTTTACTCAATAAAAATGATTTGTTGGAAGTTGGATCTGTTTGTATATAATAGCAGCATTATGCCTATTATGCCTATAATAGCAGAATTATGGCTAGCTAACTCCCGAATATAACAACAGAGTGAACGGTGCAACAATTCGTTTCCCCCGAGCATGCGCAGATTGCGCATTCTGCTCTGTGATGACGTTGCGCGGAAATCCGTCTATAGGATGTGATGTCCAATAAATCCATTATGTTTCCATCTCTCTCTCAAATCTAAGGGGAGGGGATAAACTGTATCACATACTATATTTGAATGTTACTATTTAGTTTTTGAATGTTACACCACTAATAGTTGCAGTCACGACATAAAAACAAATCACCACACAGTATATCAACAGTATATCAAAATACTTTACTTGTATCACAAAAATCCAAGAAAAATGGACATACAAGAGTTTGGGGATTATCATATCACGATATAAAATTCTTCGTTTACCCTGAAACATACAAATTACATCAAAAAGTGCAAATGCCCAAATGTGCTTAAGGATGTTTCATTAAGCAATAAATTAAATTATTTACATCTCACAGTTTAGAAAAGTAGAGGCTCAACTACAGCCTAGAAGGAAAAAGATGTGCCACACAGATACAAAACAAACCCATAATAAATACAAACATTTTATCCACAGCAACATGGGGATACTAATTATACTAATAATACATGTCATAGTGCAGTGTTGTTCAACCAGCTACCATGGAGGGTCTAGTGCAGGGGTCTTCAACAGAGGGTCCGGGGCCTCAAGGGAGTCCTCAGAGTTACTACAGCAGGGCCGCCAAATATTTGCGGACAGGGATTTTTTTTCACACTAGCGTCCCTATTCTGAGGGGAACATTAGCCGAAAATAGCAGATCTGAGGCGTTGTGAGCTTGTAGATCTGCTATTTTCGGCAAGGTGTAGAGGGAAGAAAGAGTAGACCGAGTACAGAGCCAACAGTCAAGTTTACAAAGTATTGAGGGTTTAAGTGGTTAAATGTCTGAAAACACACATTTAACATGAATACACATGTAGTGGGGGGTCCCTGCTTCATCTCTCTCTCAGCTGGTTACATGTCGCCTTTCCGACGTTAACTAACCCTAACCACACGCGGAAGCCACTCGTCGGAGTAGTGAGATGTCGGAATGCAGACATTACCCCCTCTCAGCTAAGGGGTCCTTGGGATGAAAAACGTTGAAGACCCCTGGTCTAGTGTATTTAGGTTGAGTAATGCTGCGAGTGAGTGTGTGAACTAGGGGTGCAACAGTTAACCGAACGAGTCAGATTGCGATCAGTTCGATCGCTAAAATAGCCGATCTGCAAGTTTGTGACTCATTGTGAGCTTGTAGATTGGCTACTTTCTCGTTATACCATTGTACGGCGAAGTATAAAATAGGGCTTAAGGGGGTTAATCTAATTGATTTAATCAATTAGACAAAAAGTCAATTAGAATTTGTTGATAGAAAAAATATAAAAATATATATAAATGAATACATATATATAAATATGTAATTGATAGAGTAATCGCTTTGAAAATAATCGATAGTTGCAGCCCTAGTTTGAACTGTATGCTGTTGATTTTGCTGGAATCTTGTCATTTAAGTACATATACTTGATTCAAAAGCTGCACAATGTGTCCAAAGAATTAGTGCACTTACAAATGCCCATGTTTACTTATTATGTGGTTTTGTTCAAGGAGGTCATTTAAAAAAAAGAGAGATTTGGAACGAAATAAAGCCTGTGAGAAATGGGAGTATATAGTATATTTTTCATGTCAAGGACCCCCAAAATGATGTATTTGGCCGTGGACCCCCATCTCAAATATTTCGTTCCAGGGACCCTCAGAAGCAAAGATTTAAGTTACAAATGTTCGCTTAAAAATACACATATATTCAAAGGTTCGCACAAATTGTCACAGGTTTTTCAAAAATAGCAGATATACAAGCTTGTAGATCTGCTCTTTTTTAATAGCCCAAGTATAAAAGGTTAAAATGACTGTGATGCTATATTAACACATTTTGCTGGGGACCCCCTGGAACCCCCCCAAGGACCCCTGGGGGTCCCCGGACCTCACTTTGAGAACCAATGGTATATCAGTCAAATCATCAACCACAGTCACATCCCCAACTACACACTGGGCATGATGTGATCGTCAGAGGATATGGGGTTTTAAGTGAGAATCGATTCCTCTCAATTCCTTGGGTTTTGTATTGTGAAAAAGAGGATATATGTTACGGCTTACACATCATTGTGGTAATCCTGAAGGGCTCATCATCGCCTCTTACCGAAACAGAGGGTAAGGTCTCAGTAGGATGATCTTTTGTTAGTGCACACTGCATGCTTGAATTGGGACCCTAAGGCAGTGGTTTTCAACCTTTTTCATGCCAAGGACCCCTAAATTGTTATTACGTTACATTACATTACAGTCATTTAACAGACGCTTTTATCCAAAGCGACTTACAATAAGTGATACATTTGGCCGCGGCCCGGGGACCGGGGACCCGGGGACCACCATTTGAAAATGTTTTGTGCCAGGGACCGCCAGAAGCAAAGATATCAGTTATTTTTTGCTTTAAAAAATATAAATATTCAAAGATATGCACACTTTTTTTTTTTTTTTTAAATAGCAGATCTACAAGCTCGTAGCGCGGCACTCGGTGCCGTGCTATGAGCTTGTATATCTGCTATTTTTGAATAGCCAAAGCTAAGCGGTTAAAATGATTGTGACGCTATGTTAACTAATTTCGCTGGGGACCCGCCGGTACTCCCTCAAGGACCACTGGTGGTCCCCGGACCACTGGTTGAAGACCCCTGCCCTAAGGTCCCAATTCAGGTTCGGGGCATGTCATATTAGGCCAACAGATGCGTCACACGCATCTGTGAAGTATACCATAGGAACATTCGCTCACAGGTGTATTGTTTGGTAGGCTCGCTCCTGCATGGCAGGCGATTGATTGGACATAACCGGAAAGATCGGAGCAGAGGTGAGGGACTCAATAAATAGGTCACTTTGTGAACAGATAGTGGTTGACCTTTGAATAAAAACAATAATAGTGGTTCATCTGAAACAAAGGCACATTGAACGGTTCGTATACGATTACTGCACACGCCAGTGAAACACAGAACTGTTACTGCATGCTCATCCCCCCGCCCCCATGGGAAGATCTTTAGTGTTTTGGAACTGCAGCGTGAGGAAAAGCAGGTTCTTCTTCCAAAAAGGAACGGAAGTGGCGTTTTGTGTGTTATCACAGCAAGGTGCAGGTTTCAGAGCGAGACCGCTGGCGCCTGGCGTTAGAAGGCGGCGTCGGTTGCTCTCCGCCTGCGTTTGCCTCTGGTTTGCTGCTGATGAACCCAGACGGGGTCTCTTCTTCTTGGACGGCCGCGTTCACACCGACGGTGCCCTTCTCGTCGGTCCGCTTGGACCTGGAGGACGACAGCCGCCTGAACGAGAACAGCTGAGGACAACAGTACATAAAAAGGTTAGATAGATATCTCCCACAATTTGGTTTCAAAGATGAAGTGTTGTCGTTGCTGTCGGGCAGAAACCAGCTAACGCCATTTTAAGTCCATAAATCTATTGAACATCCTTTACGTCTGTGTGTTAAATATTTAACCAATGAAAAGTATTTAAAAAGCGCTTCTGACAAAACCAGCTAACTCCATTGGATCCTCAAACTTTCTGCTAAACCAGTTAACTCCAGCAAAGGGGGGGGTGGAGTTCCATTCAGCCGTTCTTATCAATGATGGACAAAACCCCCTAAAACTTCCTAACCTCTAACTCTTGGAGTTAGCTGGTTTCTGCCCGACGACAGCAGAGATATATATTGTATACTTAAAGGTAGGGTAAGTGATATTTTTTGGTTAAAACAAAAAGTATTTTGTTAAAAGGTTAAAATACTATATTCTGATAGTAATCATTGCTATAGAGTGTTTGTTCAGTAACAGGAGTCTCCCCGTCTCTCCAGCTCTTTAATAAACAGAAAATACATTTTTCGGTAGGTGTCAAAATCTCAGCCAATCAGGAAAAAGTACCCATTTTTAAGCTCAATTTGTATAGTGTTCCAGTTCCAATTTTGCCTGATCATTGCTTAGTGTCATCACTTCCAATTTCACTTGTTTAATATATATCCTGATTGAGTTCTCTGTCCTGGTTGGATAAAATTGGAAATGAAACTGAAACGAAAATGCATTTTCTGTTTAATAAAGAGGTGGAGAGACAAGGAGACTCCTAATACTGAACAAACACTCTATAGTACTATCAGAAAATAGAGCTATTTAACAATTATTTTAACCAACGCAAATCACTTACCCTACCTTTAAAAACTTCATAGACACTACTTGAGGCCATAAACGTCAGGTGTGTGCCGATTGAAATTTTGTGAACATCCTCACACCTTTTTGCTTGAACCTGACTGGCTCCTCGATTTGTCATCTGCTGTCCCATTGGCTGGTTTGCTGCTGATGTCCGTGTCGTCCGTATCGATGGTACCGGACCCCTCTGTGATCTCAGACTCTGTAGACATAACCAGACGTGTATACAGTACATGTAATAAGACAGTTAATATAGTAAACTTCACAGAGTGAATCGTTTCTTCCCGACATGCAGCTTCATAAAACGATCGAGAAACGCCTTCGAAAATGCTTTGCTCACCTCTCGGCTCTCCGTCGGGTACAGATTCTTCTTTCAGCTCTTCGGTCTTCTGGAAATATAGGACATTACCCTTTAATTTAACCCATTAAGACCTGGGATGCATCTGTGTCACTTTTTGATTTGAGCTATTTGGCTATTGAAAAATAGTAGATCTACAAGCAGATCTACAAGCTCGTAGCGTGGCACCGAGTGCCGCGCTACGAGCTTGTGGATCTGCTATTTTTGAAAAATCGTGAAAATGTGTGCAAATCTTTGAATATATACAGTATATACATTTGAAGCGAACATTTGTAACTCAAATCTTTGCTTCTGGGGGTACCTGGAACAAAATATTTTGAGATGGGAGTCCGCGGCCAAATTCATATCATTTTGGGGGTCATTGACATGAAAAAGTTTGAAAACCACTGATATAGAAACATTTTCAGAAAGACATTTTGCAGAATCGGAACCTCAGGCCTCAACGGATGCATGCCAGTGACGAGACACTCTGCCGATGACTGACTCTCTGCCGGGCAGTGACTTGACAGATTGTTGAATGTGACAGGATAGCAAGTGCTTCGCAAAACCATTTTACACAACCTAATTTTGTTGGGTTGTATAGGTGAAATAGAGATTGTTTCCAGACAAACCGCCATTGTTCTCACATGGCCTGGAGGACGATTGCACGGTGCATGTGTAGGGAACACATAAATCAGTCACGCATTCACGTTTCATCCAAACCAGTCAAGTCCATCCAATCATTTATGATAGGATCAGGGAGTCTCTCTTTTTCCTGGGGGTTTCGCCCAGGTGGACAGGGTTTTGAGGTTAGGCATAATTTCTGTGAGGTTAGGGTTAAGGTTAGGGTTAAGCATAGTGTTTGTGAAGTTTGCGTTATAGTTAAGGTTAGAGTTAGGCATAGTGTTTGTGAGGTTAAATGTTAGGGTTTAGGCACAACCTGGGCGGCACACCAATGAAAGAGGGAGGGAGTCTCGAAAGGATCACAAGGTTCAAATAGTTTGCTTTCAATGGGGGGAAATAAGTAACCCGACTCCGCCATATGAGGGCGGTATTGACTGTAGCATGTGAAACAAATGTGACGCAAGCTTCTTCGGTCTGGCAGAGTCAGGTTAGAAAATAAGTACCTTAACACAGACAATGGGGTTAAAGGGCTTGTAAATGATTGACTGTGATTCCGACCTGAAAAATGTATTTTCTGTTTACTAAAGAGCTGGAGGAACAGGGAGACCCTTGTTAGTTAAAACAACACTCAACAAAGACATAAGTTGTTACAGGGCAAAATATCTTCTATTTCGTGTCCAAAACTGTTACTTTTCAAGATTGAAATTCAAAAATAGCAGATCGACAAGCTACAAAAAGTGTCATTTTGCACCGCGTTTCAAGCTTGTAGATCTGCTATTTTTGATACTTTTGTGTGACACTGTAGTATGATCAAGCAGGGCATTAATTTACGAAAAAAGAAACCACAGAAAGATAAAATATGTGAGTTAACCCTTTAAGACCCGGAAAGCAACTGTCATTTTAGATCTTAACCACTGTAACCATTGTCTTATACTTTGGCTATTCAAAAATAGCAGATATGCAAGCTTGTAGATCTGCTATTTATTTAGAAAAAATCATGAAAATGTGTGCAAATCTTTGAATATATATTTCTAAAACTAAAATCTTTGCTTCTGGGGATTCTACAAATGTCTTCTAAATCCATTTTTTTTTCAAAACAAACGTATGTTGCTATAATCAGTGGTTCTCAAACTCGTTCATGTCAAGGACCCCCCAAAATGATATGTATTTGGCCTCGGACCCCCATCTGAAAACATGTTGTTCCAGACTCATAGCCGCGCTACGTGCTTGTAGATCTGCTAAGTATAACATATATAAGTATATATGTATAAAATAATGGTTAAAGTGGCTGCACAGATGCGTTCCCAGTTTGAATGGGTTAACCCATTAAGACCGGCAACGCATCTGTGTCTCTTTTAGATTTCTTTAGGCTATTCAAAAATAGCAGATATACAAGCTCATAGCGGGAGCTTGTATATCTGCTATTTTTGAAAAATCGTGAAAAATATATTTTATATCTTTTTCAAAAAACTGTTAGGATTTAGAAAACATTTTTAGAATCGGCCTGAGGTTTCTGCCCCGACGGCGCCGATTATGTACAATGCTGTGTAAAATTTACATACGGTATTTACAGGACTGTGAGAGACCTCGTCCACGTCCCCAATCGAACCGTCCAAACTCTGCGAGGACCGTCCCTCTGTCACGGTAGACGTGTTATTCTCCTTTCCCTCCTCCTCCTCCTCCTCCTCCTCCTCATCGTCCTCCTCCTCCTCTTCTTCTTCTTCTTCATCCTTACTTTCCTCAGGTCTTAAATCCTGGGGGGGAATCAACCGAGTCAGAGGAGTGACATAATTGTGTGAATACCCTCGAAGCTAACCCTAACCCTAGACTGTCAGCTAAGTGACTAAAATCTAATTTTTAAGGGTCACACTCACAGGTAAACATCCTTTTTTTAACGTTTCCTACATTAAACCTTTTAAAAATGTTTAAAAGATTTTCAAATTTACGATTTTTCAAAAGAATTTCAGGAATAAATAATTTTTAAAAAATCCATTAAAAAAAGAAAAAAATCTAACAGAGTGCAAATATCAGATCCATAAGCCCTCAACGTGTCGCATTGTGAGCTTGAAGATCGGCTATTTTCACTCTTTTTTTTAAATAGGGCTTAAATGATTCATTCATAATGATTTTTTGTACATTTGGGTCCTGGAGAGACAGCAAATGTATTGAGTGAAAAGGTTTGGGAATCCCTGGACTAAAAGACCCATTAAAGTATGTCATGTCACAAACTTGGGTCAAAGTACCATCTTAGACAACACACAATGTAACAGGAATACGAGGACGCTACAAGCTACAATGACATCCATCCACAACACATGGTTCTTACTGCTTGAGAGGAGAATGGACTCAATTTACTTTCAATTCAACAAATTCACACGGCGGAATTCAAAGTGGAAAATGACAACCTTTCAGTTACACGTTAATCTAACAAAAAATGGACAGGTCCATTTTTACACTCTCTGAGTTAAAAGAACATTCAGGATTTTGCTGTGTAGGAAGTGGATATTTTATACAATCCAAAGTGGATAATTGTAACTTTTGATGCATTCCTGGAGAACCCAGGAAGAGTAGCTGCTGTTACATTACTGTTAGCTAATGGGGAACCAATAAATAAACAAAAAATAAAGGTCCTCTAATTAATTAAATGACTGAATCAGATCCTATCTTCAAGTAATTCCTGACTGTCAGCATGAGTTGAAAGTAGACTGAATCCAACCTTGAGTTCCATACTACAACAGAGTACGCACCATAAGGGATTGCTAAGGATTACTAGTGGGATTACACACAGAGAGAGGATTACAATGAATGGAGAATGAAAACAGGTCCCACCTCTGACTGGAACAGGCCAAATGAAACGCTTAATAAGTCTGTTGAGTGACAGTCCATGGCGTGCTGACAATTCTAATAGGTTTAAAATGACTTGGAATACCTTAAAGAAGGGCTGGGAAATGTATCGTTATTAGCATCGCAACACGTCTTGCAACGTGATGTGAGCTTGTAGATGGGCAATTTCTGATATTTTTTTTACATAAAATATTGCTTAAAATAATAATTTTATTTAAATCATGGGAATTGCGACTTATGTATGACCAGTGTTCTACTGGCATTTGGGGACATCGATCAACTATTTAAAAGCAGGGGAGTCGAAGCTATATTATCATCATCATTATTATTATTATTATTATCATTATTATTAATTTCAGCATTTTTTTGTTTGTTTTAGAATGTCTGGCATTTTGTTTTAAAATGCAATTTTTGGTCATGGGTAGTATTAATGTAGCCTACTTCACAACAGGAGAGAACACTTTTTATAAAATCTGAAACATTTATTGTAAAAACGCAGGAAAGGACATGAAGGTACATCTCTGAAAAAAAAAAAAAATCCCTCAAATCATAAAACCATTGGGATTAATCATGATGGTATGAATATTCTACCGGCACATTTTAAAGGCAAGTTGTCATCATAGATCAACCATAGAATACTGAAGGTCCGTCAGGGGGTTTCATAGATATAAAAGTAAGGGTGCAACAGAGTGGTTAGTCGATTCTAAAAACTCAATTAGAGAATGTGTTTGTGTTGATATATAAAACATTTAAGAAAGTTGTAAAAACAAAAAGCGCTTCGATTAATCAAAAAAAGTAAAGAAAATCCATAGCTGCAGCCAGGGTTGCCACATCTGCTTATTATAATTTCCCTGCAAGATTTTATTTGAAAATAGCCGATCTACAAGCTCACAACGCGTTGTGAGCTTGTAGATCGGCTATTTTCAAATAGCTGATGTATGCGTTAAAGTGCTCATGTGGCCCATAGTCGCTTCTTTTGGGCTGGTTTTCCTAGACCTGGTTGCTTGTTTCTCTCACAGAATCTGGCAACACTGGCTGCGGCCCTATATAAAAGCATTTAGATAGGACATAAGTGTGCCTTACATCCGTGTTCACAGCCACCATGATGCTTATCGTTATGGATACCATAACCAATAGAGATGTGCATTGGCACTGCCCTCATCATTCAATTCCATTACGATTCACCAGGTTAACGATTCGATTCTACGATGCATCTCAATGCATCACACTTTTCTATATAGCTGCACAACATGGCAACTTTTTCATCAGTCATTACAAGCAGTCAGATATACTGAACAACATATAAATCTGTCCGCTGCTTTGTGCAATTAGCAATATGATAAAAAAATAAATAAAAAAAAATAATAATAAATTAAAACATTTTTTTTTGACATTTGTGAATAGTCCATGTCCGCATCGCGATTAATCGATTATTTTTGACACCACTAATAATGGTGGACCCCCCATTTCAAAATATTTTGTTCCAGGGACCCCCCAGAAGCAAAGATTGGAGTTAAAAATATTCGCTTTAAAACATATATATATATATATTCAAAGATTTGCTAAGATTGTCAAGATTTTTCAAAAATAGCAGATATACAAGCTCAAGTATATCTGCTATTTTTGAATAGCCAAAGTGTAAAATAAGGCTTTTTTAGCTCAAATCTAAAAATGACACAGATGCGTTCCAGGTCTTAATGGTTAACGCACATCCAAGCGAAGCCTGACTGATGGTCAGTTCTAGTGTCTCTCAGTCTTGTATTGATCTATTCTGTGGTTTGTGATCTGGCAAAAGGCAAGCGTTATTTCAGACGTAGGTACTGAGGTAAGACATCGTCCCAAAACTCCTCCGCCTCCCCCGCGTCCTGGCCTTTGTTCCCGGACCTTGGCTTGGACCTCGTGGCAGATTTGGTACTTTGTCTCTGGACGTCGGCTGGCTTTTTTCTACTCTTCTTCACCTCCTCCTCATCATCCTCCTCGCTCTCTTCCTCTTCTTCAGATTCATCTTCCTCCTCCTCTTCTTCAGATTCATCTTCCTCCTCCTCTTCTTCAGATTCATCTTCCTCCTCTTCTTCAGATTCATCTTCCTCCTCTTCTTCAGATTCATCTTCCTCCTCTTCTTCAGATTCATCTTCCTCCTCTTCTTCAGATTCATCTTCCTCCTCTTCCTCTTCTTCAGATTCATCTTCCTCCTCTTCCTCTTCTTCAGATTCATCTTCCTCCTCTTCCTCTTCTTCCTCATCCTCACTTCCCGCTTGGCTATCGCTCTCTGCCTTCTCGCTGCTCTCGTCCTCTTCTTCCACCTCACTACCCTCCTCTTCCTCCTCCTCTCCTTCCACTGTCCCGCTCTCTGCCTCGCTCTCTTTCCCCTCCTCTGAGGACTCTAAAGACGTGCCCGACTCTCCCTCTTCCTCCTCCCCACTCTCCTCTTCCCCACCACTCTCCTCTTCCTCCCCACTTTCCTCTTCCTCCTTGCCTTCCTCCTCATTCTCAGAATCCCCTCCCTTGCTCTCCATCTCGCTACTTGACGCCATCTCACTTTCTTCCTCCTCCTCCTGGCTTACTTTGCTTCCTGTCCCGCTTGCCTCGGATTCACTCACTCCCTCGCTTCCCATTGTCCCCTCTTCCTCCTCCTCTTCCTCCTCCTCCTCTACCTGGCTTACTCTGCTTCCTGTCCCGCTTGTCTGGGATTCAGTCACTCCCTCACTTCCCGTTGTCCCCTCTTCCTCTTCCTCCTCCTCTTCTTCCTCCTCCTCCTGGCTTACTCTGCTTCCTGCCTTGCTCGTCTCGGATTCACTAACTCCCTCACTTCCCGTTGTCCCCTCTTCCTCTTCCTCTTCCTCTTCATCCACACCACTCTCAGATTTCGCCGTGGCCTCCGACCCATCCTCCTCCTCCTCCGCCTCCTGCTGCCCGTCTCCCTTCCACTGGCTTTCCTCACTCTCTCCCCTGTCGCTCTCCTCTGCCTCGCCTTCGCTAGTTTTCTCTTCTTCTTCTTCACCTTCCTCCTCCTCCTCTGCTCCTTGCGTCAGGGTGTCGGTGTCTTCTTCGCTATCCTCTGCTTCCGTTGCCGTCGCAGCGCTGGCCGCCTCCGACTCGTTGGCGGTCCCGCTCTCCGCCGCGCTCGTCGTCTGCCCTCCGTCGCTTTCTTCCGCCCCCTGTTCGTCCCGGTCATCCGTTGCCGTGTCGGCGATGCTACCCTCCATGTTCTCTTCCCCGCTTTCGCCCCTCTCCTCCTCTTCCTCCTCCTCCGAGTCACTCTGTTCGGGACTGTCTCTTGGTGGTACGATGTTGATGCTGACAGCGGTCTTCCTGCCGTCCTCAACGGCGAATGACCGGGAATCTGAGTCTGAATCCACGGCCCGCAAGCTTTCGGATTTGGACTCGGACTCCTTGCTCTGCGAGTGTTCGGATTTGGACTCGGACTCCTTGCTCTGCGAGTGTTCGGATTTGGACTCGGACTCCTCGCTCTGCGAGTGTTCGGATTTGGCCACACTGTCTCTCAAGATGTCGCGGGAGTCGCTCTCCGTGCCAGATCCGTCGGAGGGGACGGGTGACGGTGAAGCGAAACTGCCAACGGATGTTACCTCTCTGACGAATGTCGAGCCGGCTGCCAGCGAGGACGCGGCTGCCAGGGAGGACGCGGCTGCGATGAGGCCGAGCTTTGACGTCCCGCCGGGTTTTCGTTCAACCTCTGCTCGCTTGGGACTTTCAGGGTGAGCGCCCTTTATGGCTCGAGCCTCTTTTATGTTTGTCTCGTTCTTAGATTTTTTGGGATCTTTCGATAGGGCCCTTTGCCCTTTAGACTTGGAGGTCTTTTTGGACTCCCTGTGGCCTTTGGAAAGGGTTTGCGGACTCTCCGAGCTCCTTGCATGATCCAAAGAATCCCTTAGATCAAGAGCGTTGGCGTCTACGCCACCGTGTTCATAAGACAACGCGACTCCTTTGCCTTTTACCTTAATCGGCTTGGCCTCACTCTGCGCTAGCTGACCTTTCACCTCTTTGGGTTTAGACTGCGTCTTTCTGGGCCCTGGACTCTGACCTTGAGCAGAACTCTCCTCGCCTTTAGAATCTGTACTCAGTCCCCTTCCTGCCTGCTTCACGACTTCAACCTGTTGGCTTTTGACCTGGACTGCCCTGGGCTGTGGTTGGGTCTTTACATTGCTAACATTGCCTGTGCTCAAAGGTTCGTTCCTAGCGGCTCTATCCTTTGTAGTGGCAGGCTCTAACCGCTCCGCGGTCACAACATTCTCCTTACCGCCTGCTCTGCTTGGGGACGACGCCTCGCGACCCTGTGCCTTCCGGCGGCCAGGGCTCTCTGCCACAAGCGAACGGGGACTCTGGCTCCTCAGGAGTTCGGTGGTGGGCGGCGCCCGCTTCGGGCTGAGCTCCGCCCTGCGAGGGGACGAGGGCGTCGAAGAAACGAGCCTCTGCCGCGGGAGCTTTTCCTCCTCTCCTCTGCTCGGGGACGGCGTCGCCGCCCCGCGACCCCGCGCCTTACCGCGGCCGGGGCTTTCTGCCGCCGCGAGCGAGCGGGGACTCTCGCTCCGCAGGAGGTCGGCGGGGCTGAGGTCTGCCCTACGGGGAGACGCAGACGTCGAGGAGACGCGCCCCCGCCGCGGGAGCTTTTCCTCTCCTCGGCTCGGGGTATCCTGTGTCTTCTGGCGGCCGGGGCTTTGTGCTGCGAGTGAGCGGGCGCTCTGGCTCCGCGAGAGTTCAGCGGCCTCGGCGCCCCCCCTCCGGGGGGACGAGGGCGTGGAGGAAACGCGGCCCTTCTGCGAGAGCTTCTCCTCTCCTCTTTTAGGGGACGACGCCACGCGACCCTGTGCCTTCCGACCGCCGCCAGGGCTCTGTGGCGCTAGCGAGCTCTGGCTCCGCGAGAGTTCAGTGGGCGGTGCCCGCTGCGGGCTGAGCTCTGCCCTCCGGGGGGACGAGGGCGTGGAGGAAACGCGCCCCCCCTGCTGCGGGAGCTTTTCCTCTCCTCTTTTAGGGGATGACGACGCCCCGCGACCCTTTGCCTCCCGGCGGCCGGGGCTCTGTGCCGCGAGCGAGCTCTGGCTCCCTAAGAGTTCAGTGGGCAGCGGCGCCCGTCGCGGGCTGACCTCCGCCCTCCGGGGAGACGAGGACGCAGGCGAAACGCGCCCCCGCCGTGCGAGCTTTTCCTCTGCCTTTTGGTTGTCTTTTTCGCACTCCCCTTCCCTGGCCTTACCGTGCTTACCCTTCCTCTAATCCCAACGTGTGAGAAAGCATGAAGAAAAAGGATAGGAGGTGAGAGGAATGAATTAGAAAGGAAATTAAAAGTAAGCCAGCATGAGACAGTGAACCAAAAGACAAAAGGTTAAAAAAGAAAAGGATAGGAGATCCAGAAAGTATGACTTAAAAGTAAAAACTAAGGCATAGAAGATAGAGCGACAGGTATGATATGATAAATGACAAGTCTAATTTACACTTTGTCATAAGACCCTTTCGCTCACTGAACATTTGAACACATGTGTAACATTCATATTAGCAAAGACTCAGAAGTTGGTAAATCAATAGTGTATAAATGGGTCATGGAAAAAAAGAAAGTAAAATGTAAGGCATGAGCTGCGTCATTATGAATGCTGTAAATCTGATATCTCTGCCGTCGGGCAGAAGCCAGCTAACTCCAAAATTTCCATTTTTCAGGAAATCAGCAAAAAGTGGAGTTATGAGGTTTTGTTCATCATTGATAAGAACAGCTGAATGGACCTACAAGCTCACAATGAGGTTGGAGGTTAAAAAAAAGGGTGGAGCCTGGAGTCAGCAAAACCAGCTAACTCCACCCCCTTTGGTGGACTTAGCTGGTTTAGCAGACAGTTTGAGGATCCAATGGGGTTAGCTGGTTTTGTCAGATGCACTTTTCAATATTCTTTTTACCAAAACACAGATGTAAAGGGTGTTCAATAGCACTGATTTATGGAGAAAAAAAATCACACCCTGTGTGAAGAGAGTGGTGCCTTTGATGAGCCCCGTATTGATGTTGACATCAATGTTTGTTTATTGGACAGACATACATACATACATACATACATACGGACACACGGACAAAGTCAGATATAGGAGTGGTTGGCACCACTCAAAAATGGGTTAGCTGGTTTCTGCCCAACAGCAACAATATGCACAACCTGATGAGTTAACAATGTGTGACAAGTGTGTGACTGTGAGACAGATATGGTGAGATCGTTCAATTACCTTCTGAATAGGGGACAAAGTGAGGGTCTTGTCACCAGGGTCCACTTTCATCACATGTGTCTGCCATGGGGAAACAAAATCACAGCAATGACATATTTAGTTAATTTCTAACGCTGAACAAATAAACTTGCAATTGCATAGAAGAAAAGTTGTCTCTCTTTGTAGACAGATGTTTGTCCCTAAAATATGGGTTTAAAATACATTTGTGGGACCCCCAGAAGCAAAGATTTGAGTTACAAATGTTCGCTTTAAAAATATACATATTCAAAGGTTTGCAGATCTACACGCTCATAGTATGGTCCTATAAGGCAAGGGTTCCCAAACTTTTCAGGCCATGACCCCCCAAAATAATCATATTTGAACTTGGGAACCCCAGACCCTGACAAGCACCTGGAATTGTAGGAGTTGAGGCAATACATTTAGTTTGACTCAGTTCCACAGACAAATATTGCAATGTGAGCTTGTATATCATCTATTTTCACAATGTGTAGATCGGCTATTTTCATGATGCCTCTTTCTTACGTGATATTTGACAATTTGGCCAATTTGGTATTAAAAAGGTCTATGAAGTCATTAAATTGTAACTTTGGAAAGTGCAGATACCCTGTTATGTATACACTTAATACTGTAAGTTGGTTTGTTTACTGTCGAGTGAGAAAACAATGTTGCACATTAAAGCTAATCCTCCCCTAATCCCCCCCCAACCAACCCCCCAAAAATAATTTGAGGACCTCCAGCGATTCCCTTTAAGGGAAGACTAAGTGACGTGACTTACCATATTGAGGAAATCTGTGGTGTCTCCGAGGTCTTTAACACTGTCAGTATCAGTCAGGCTGTCTCTCTCAAGCTGCTCTGGCTCTGCCATGTCACAAAACAGGAAGATATTTCACATTATCACTTCGTATCCTGTAATCTAAGACGGGACTATTTGTTTGTTACTGTTCTCTTATCTGTGTTTGACCTGAGGTGAGATGTTTGAATCATCCCCCCCTTTTTTTTACTTTCTATATCACCTGCAAAAATGCATAATTTGTCTCAATTCAACATGTGCATTTTAGTTACATTTCCTGTCACAGTAACTGGTTTACTCCCAAGATGCAACGCTGTTCATCAGCTTTGCAATAGGGATGGGAAATGCGCCGAATGGGAAATTCTTGGCCGAAACCGAATGCCGAAAATAGACAACAGTTGGCCAAAAAACGAATACCGAAAGGCCGAATATGATTTATATATACATATATATGATGAATTTATTTAAATAATCCACATTTTATTCCAAGATTTTTTGAAAATAGCAGATCTACAAGCTACAAGCTTGCTCGGCTATTTTTAAAAAGCTGATGTACAGGTTTAAAAGTGCTCAGCCTATTATAGTGGCTTCTTTTGGGCTTGTTTTCATAGACCTGGTTGCTTATTTCTCTCACAAAATGTGGCAACACTGCCTACGACCAGCGCGGAGCGTGGAAAGTTGAAACCCTTTCGGCCGAAAGCCAAAAATGCATTTTTTAACCGTTATCGGCCGATATGTTTCGGTGGCCGAATATTCGGTGCATCCCTACTTTGCAACCATTAGTTTACCTGTGTTTAGTTGGTGTCTGGTGTTAACTGCCTCAATCCTGATTATTACAATTTAACAACTGTGGGATTAGGTTGCGACAGAGTGTAAGTATCACTAGACATGCCAAGTCTACATTCAACATTTCCACTTGCACACAAGGTATCTCAAAACCGAATGGGTGAATGTGTAAAAACTGAAACAGTGCAACCTCTTGGGGCCACTAGGTGAGCCTTTAGACTATTGTCTCGTTTCTATCATTTTCCTCCGGTTAATAAATTTAAAACAACGGTTTCTTAACATGTACTGTGCATAATACACCAGGTGTATTCACAATGAATCGACTTAAAACAACGGCTTCTTAACATGTACTGTGCATAATACACCAGGTGTATTCACAATGAATCGACTTAAGGGCTATTTTATACTTTGTCGCACAATGATTTATGTGACACGTTGTGAGCTTGCAGATCAGCTATTTTCACTATTATAGATTTTTTCATTTTTTACTTTTCACCTAGGGATCGATTATGAATTAATCATTCTAATTCTATTAGATTACTTCGATTAAGTGTAGCACCCCTTCTGCATTTATTCAACCATGTGAAGAATCACAAAAAAAAGGAGGCAAATCTACAGAGTACGAGGAAAAAGTACTAAAATGTTTTACTTAAGTAAAAGTACCAATACTGCAATGTAGAAATACTGTTACAAGTAAAAGTCCAGAATTCAAAATTCACTTGAGTAAAAGTACAAAAGTATTGGCATCAAAATGCACTTAACTCATTCAATGCCATGCTCATTTTTGGAATTTTGGCTTTGAGTGCCACAATTCAAAATTCATTGTAAAAAAAAAAGTGCTTAGTTAGCGAGATACAGACTTTTTAAGTTATAGGTTAAACAAGGAGTGGATGGAGCAGCAAATCTTCAAATCATCATATCTTGGGTTCTGAACATGTTTTTCCAAAAAAAAAAAAAAACTTTTATTTTGATTTTTTTTTTTTTTTTTTTTTTTTTTTTTATGACGGATTTGACGGATTGTGGCGCTCTGGGCGTCAGGCCACGTGACGGATTTGACGGATTGTGGCACTCAATGAGTTAAAGTACCAAAAGTAAAAGTACTAAAATATTTGAAAATAGCCGATCTACAAGCTCACAACGCGTCGTGAGCTTGTAGATCGGCTATTTTCAAAAAGCCTAGGTATAAAATAGGGCTAAAGTGGTTAATGTACAGTATGTTTCATAATATAATAATTTATATCTGAAAAGTAACTAAAGTTTTCAAATAATTGTAGTGCAGTAAAAAGTACAATATTTGCCTCTGAGATACATGTAGTGGAGTAGAAGTAAAAGTATTGGAAATTGGAAATACTCAAGTAAAGTACAAATACTTCAAAACTGTAGTGAAGTACAGTACTTAAGTACATGTACTTAATTACTTTCCACCACTGAGAAGGAGAAGGAAAAGGAGGAGGCGAGGTAGGGTAGCTACCATGGCGTTTTGACGCCACGTTCCTCTGCTGTTGGCGAGTGGCGTTGTGCGTCTTTCCGCGGGTCAGGCGCGGCAGGGGCAACCTGGGCGGGATGGTCTGGCAGGGCACGGGCAGAGGGGAGCCCAGGTAGTCACCGCCGGTCACGCTGGCAGGAAGGGTGCTAAACATGGCGCCGAACTGGTCCGGGGAGCGCTCCTGAAAGAACGTTATGTGTTAGGGCTGGGCAGTGGTGGAAAAAGTACTCAAAATAATTGTTAACTTAAAAGGTAGGGTAAGTGATATTTTTTGGTTAAAACAAAAAGTATTTTGTTAAAAGGTTACAGAACTATATTCTGATAGTAATCATTGCTATAGAATGTTTGTTCAGTAACAGGAGTCTCCCCGTCTCTCCAGCTCTTTAATAAACAGAACATACATTTTTCGGTAGGTGTCAAAATCTCAGCCAATCAGGAGAAAGTACCCATTTTTAAGCTTCATTTTTATAGTGTTCCAGTTCCAATTTTGCCTGCTCATTTCTTAAGTGTCAACACTTCCAATTTCACTTGTTTAATCTATATCCTGATTGAGTTCTCTATCCTGATTGGATAAAATTGGAAATGAAACTGAAACTGAAACAAAAATGCATTTTCTGTTTTATAAAGAGCTGGAGAAACATGGAGACTCCTGTTACTGAACAAACACTCTATACTATAGCAACGAGTACTATCAGAATATAGAGCTATTTAACACTTATTTTAACCAAAAATGAGTACTATCAGAATATAGAGCTATTTAACACTTATTTTAACCAAAGAAAATCACTTACCCTACCTTTAAGTAAAAGTATAGTACGTAAAGTAAGTAGTAAGTAGTAAGTAAAGTACAAAAGTAAAAGTACTCATTATGCCTATGTCCTATTTCACAAGTTCGTCATGTATAAAAAAAATCTTTTGAAAATAGCAGATCTACAAGCTCACAACGCGTCGCTTGTGATGCACAATCTATGTAAAGCGCTTTGGACAAAAGCGCCATATAAATGCACCATTTACAGCAGGGGTTCCCAAAGTAGGGGTCACGACCCCACTTGGGGTCGCGGGAGACTGACGTGGGGTCGCGAAATTATTTTGGGTCATTAAAAAAAAAAAAAAAAAAAAAACATTTTTTTTTTTTTTTTTTTAACTTTTTATTCAACAGAATGGATGAAATACCATCTAAAATGATCACAAATGGTACATTTTACCATTTTAACACATTACAAATGCGCACCGAACGTGCAAGTTTATGTGCATAAATGACCTCCAGGTTTAGGTGGGGTCGCGAGTCAATTTCCGCCTTATTTTGGGGTCGCGGGCTGAAAAGTTTGGGAACCCATGATTTACAGTGTCCCTCCGAGGCCCAAAGTTCTACCCACCCTCTCCCTCCTGCGAACCCGGGCGGAGAGGCTCCGTTCCAGGGTAGAGGTGGCGGCGGCGTCCCCCAGGAGCTCCAGTCTCTCCAGGTAGTTGGCCACGGCGTCGTCCTCCTCCAGGGTCAGCTCGCCGCTCTCCTCGCCGCGGGGCTGTGCCAGCACCACCATGTGACAACCACCACACATCACCTTATATAGGGATGAATGGGACGATAACCGTTTATTATCCTTTATCGTGATAAAAAAAAAAGAGAAATCGCTCACAATAATCATATCGCAGACGTTTAACCCATTAAGACCGGGAATGCATCAAAACGTTTTTTTTTCTTTTTTTTTGGCTATTCAAAAACAGCAGATATACAAGCTTGTAGATCTGCTATTTTCGTGAAAATCGTGAAAATGTGTGCAAATCTTTGAATATATACATTTTTTAAAGCGAACATTTTTGACTCAAATCTTTGCTTCTGGGGGGTCCCTGGAACAAAACATATTTTGAGATGGGGGTCGGCGGCCAAATACATATGATTTTGGGGGGTCCTTGACATGAAAAAGTATGAGAACCACTGATTATAGCAACATAAGTTTTTCATAAAACTTAGGATTTAGAAGACATTTGCAGAATCCCCCAGAAGCAAAGATTTGAGTTAAAAATGTTATAGATATATAAAATATATACCGTATTCAAAGATTTGCTAAAATCTTATATTTGCAAAAAATGACAGATGCTTTCCCGGTCTTAATGGGTTAATAGGACGATGGAAAAACGACAACAACAAAAAGAGAAACATGCAGCAAGCATGTCCATGCTACTACAACCCACCGACTGAACGTTGTACTTGAGGAAGCGTGGACAGACAGTCGGTTTAAACTGATTGGTGAAGTTCTCCTCTCCCAGACCCAGCTTGCCGTGCCTCCCGTCTCCAAACGTATACAGCACGCCGCCATCTGGAACACCATGGTAACAACAACACATCGTCAGTCGAGCATGGGGACGAGACACACAGAATGCATGCTCCTACTGTGGCTGCGCCCAATGCGTGTATGCGGTGTAGGAGTGTATTGTTTAAAACATTGGTTCTCAAAGTGGGGTCCGGGGACCCCCAGGGGTCCTTGAGGGAGTTCCAGGGGGTCCCCAGCTAATTGATAGATTAGGCACCAAATGGACCCTTATGGGTCTGTAACTCTGAGAGTGTACAAATGGAACCAAATGGACCCTAACGGGTCCATTTGTTTCCATTTGTACACTCTCAGAGTTACATTGACATAGATTTTACAATATAAATTGGGGTCCAAGAGATAGAAATGCTATAAAATGGGGGTCCGTAGCCCTAATGCATGTCAAACCGGGGGTCTTTGAAATTAAAATGGTTGAAAATCCCTGCTAGAGCCGTAAAAAAATCTTCTCTTATGGGGGTCCCTGGCATATCTTTTCAAATGGGGGTCCGCAGGCTAATAAGTGTCACTTTGGGGGTCCTTGACGTGAACCACTGGTTTAAAAGCCACTATAGGCAAATGCACACATTCTTTAAATTTTTAGAGTAGCCAAATATTTTTGACCCCCTTTTTCTCCCCAATTTAGTCGTTGCGCCAATTGATTCCTCCCCACACACATGTCTGTGTTATCACTGCTGTCGTATCCTACTGACTCACGTGCCAGTGAGGAGCCCCCACCAGGAGGACGTAGAGCCTTCGTCCTACTCCTCCCACCCAACACTCCACGGTGCCGCCCCCGCCCCCCCAGCTCGTAGGAGTACATGCATTGACCATTATCACCCTCCCCGCCTGGCTTCCCTTCCCCCGGCCAATTGTGTTCGCAAAAAAAGAATGTAAATTTAGAAAAAGTGCCCCTCGGAGCACAGGTCTCCGCCAGGTCAGGTACGTTATTGTGGAAATAATCGCAAGCTGCGTGCACAATTTGAGGCTTTTTGTTAAAAACGGACCAATCCTGCAAACTTTGAAAGCCAACCTTAGGCAATGAGGATGGAATATGGGAAATCGGACGGATACGTGTTGATCACATGACTGTGGAGACACTGTGTACCGATTTGCATGACGTTTGGATAAAATCTGTAGGAGTAATATAAAAAAAATGGGTTTTGCACAAATCGGCCTCCTGGTGGTGCTACAACAGGCGACAGGCCCATGTGAAAAATTTGGGGCAGAGGTTCTGAATTGGCATCAAGGGAGTGTGTGTGCACAGTTTCGGAGCGACCGGGCCAACGGTGCCGGATATTAGCTGGTAACACACGGACAGGACGGACGGACGGACACACGGACGGACAGGGGGTAAAAGATACTCTCTCGCCAGGCCGAAACAGAAATTGCTGCTCAAACTCCCAAGTAGAGGTCTTCACGGGTCAAATATAAATACCCGAACCCAAATGGACCCGTGAAATTTTTACCCGGAACCGAATGGACCCGGCCTATGGTCCAAATATGAAGGACCGATACCCGAATGGACCCGCGAAAAAAATACCCGTGACCGAATGGACCCGGGCCATTATTAGAAATTGAGAACTGGACCCGAACAGCACCGAGAGCTGTCGGAAACCGACCCGTATAGAACCGTGATATACAAGAACCGAACCCGTACATAACCCGAGCCTCCGAAAAACCCGAACGCAAAATTGTTTGCCAACGTCATTAGTACAAGTTGTCCAGCATTAAATAAGATTTGTTTCATACTTTCTTACCTAAATGTTAACGTAGCCTCCGTGGTTGTGATGTATAATCCCAGTCAATGCTCATTGGACAGCTATACAAAAATAAATCCACATTCTAGATGTTTGTAATCCTTCTTCATTGCCAACTATAATCCACGTAAATGTCTAATGTTAAACCACATTTAATGTTGTTTAACATTATAATTGGCTTTGGAGTTTCCATTGTGCTTTGCAGAGTATACCGGTAACAACATGCTATGATATTAACTCGACTATTTTACCATTTTAACCATTAACCAAAGCGTTACGTTAATCGACAATATTTGATATAACTGGTGTATATAAATGAGTGGGTAAAATATGTCCAAGGATTGGTCGGTGATGTCATATCAGATCGCCGAAGAATCCTTGCTATTTTTAAAACATGGCATAGCGTCCGTCGCTACTTCCTTGTTGCATAGTGACGTCACTGTCGAATCCTTGGTATCTTTGTCCTTGACTTTCAACGTGTGTGTTGATGATCAGCGCCGTTAATATTGCGCTGTAGTCTTTGCTCGTGGTTGTGAAACACTAAACAGGATTATTATTTCATGTCAACATTCAAGTACAACTATCAGAAGATGTAACTAAGGTAAAGTAATGCGCCACTCTGCAAGTTTAACTAAAGTTTTCCACCTGTCCAAAGTTATTTACAGACAGAGCCTTCGGTCAAGAAAGACGATCATCAAGGCTAATACAGACATATGTTTTAATCATCCTATCCTTGTTAATATATCGCCATTTAGGTCAATGATATAACATTATGTAGTGATATGATAATATAAATAGCAGCCAGTCATTGACTGCGTCACTGCCAGTCTGTCTTCTTCTGAGCGACCTCCCTCCCTCCACTCGGGTATTAATGGAACCGTCCATCTCACAGTCTGAGCCCCGAGAGCCACCGATCGCCGGGTCCACTCGGGTATTAGTGGAACCGTGCATTTCACAGTCTGAGCCCCGAGAAACCCGCTCGCCGGGTCAACTCGGGTATTAGTGGAACCGTGCATTTCACAGTCTGAGAACCGAGACCCGAGACGGACTGTACCGGCTCCGACCCGGACCCGGAGTCACTTCTTGTGAATGGACCCATGACCGAGCCGAGACCCGAGACGGACTGTACCGGCTCCGACCCGGAGTCACTTCTTGTGAATGGACCCGTGACCGAGCCGGGTACGGGTCCCGGGTATTTCGGGTTACATGCCTAACCCGACGACCTCTACTCCCAAGTCATGAAGCAACACGTTGTGAGCTTGTACATATATTTTTGCGTAATAATACAAACAAAAAATGCCGGGACTCCCTTGCTTCTTTTCACACATTACCTGTGATTACTGCGGTGTGGTTCTCTCCACAGGCCACGTGGCACACTCTGCTCTTCCTGAAATGCTCGACGGCACGGGGCGCCCGCGACTCAAAGATGAACGTGCCGTGGCCCAACTGGCCGAACTGACCCAGGCCGAACGTGTACATGTCATCGTCTGTGAAACAACACACGGAAAAGGGACAGATGCAAAGGCTTGTAATAGGTTTGAAAAAGTACTAATTATTTGTACTTATAAAAAAAGTAAAGGTATCAATACTGCAATGTAAGGGTTAGGGTAGTAAAGTATTGGCATCAAAATGTACTTAAAGGGCAAGACCACTTTGGTAGAGGTTTGGGTTGTGTAGTTACCTTGCCATGATGTAACTCCAAAGGTGGGCAAGAAATAAAAAATAATTGCTCCATTGATTAGAAATTGATAATTCAAAATATGCTCCTCATTGACTTGCATTGTACGGTAAAACTGCTCTCAAAGTCCCTCTTTTAGCACAAAAACGAACGCAAACAAAGTTGATTCAGACAATATAGAACATCACCAAACCCAGTACTGTTTTGTTTTTTTATAAAAATGTCAACTTCCTGTTGATTTTGCCATTTTTAATAAGTAGAAAACCCGGACTGGATCGGCGGATCCGGATCCAGATCTTCAAATAGTAAAATCAACAGGAAGTTGACATTTTTATTTAAAAAAAAAAACAGTACTGGGTTTGTTGATGCTCTATATTGTCTGAATCAGCTATGTTTGGGTTCATTTATGTGCTAAAAGAGTGACTTTGAGAGCTGTTTTACCGTACAATGTAAGTCAATGAGGAGCATATTTTTAATTATCAATTCCTAATCAATGGAGCAATTATTTTTGATTTCTTGCCCACCTTTGGAGTTACATTATGGCAAGGTAACTACACAACCCAAACCTCTACCAAAGTGGTCTTACCCTTTAAAGTACCAAAAGTGAAAGTACTCATTATACAGAATGTCCCATTTCACAAGTTTTCAATTGTATAAAAATCTTTTGAAAAGTGCTAGGTGTCCATTAGCTTTAGTCAATTGTGGCAATGGATATAATACTAACAAGTACTATAGTCTGGTTGCCCCTGCCCAGGGCAACACAATAATGCCATTCCTTTGCCCAAGAAGGTGTTCATGTGGTCTCTGTCGGACCATGCCTACAAATAGAGAACAAATGTTGTCAGGAGATACCACTGGTATGTACTGGTTCTATTGTAAAAGGTGACAATACATTGTCACGGGTAGCATCTTTGTCCTAGAGATGATGCACTGAATATATTGTATAACATATTATAGAACATGATTAAAATATGGTGTCTTCCCTAAATGTATTAAGGTTGTGGCAAAATTGAACCAGCTACCACATCCTCCTAGATGCATGTCTCTACACCCTGGTTTGGAGCTGGTTTGCCTCGACCCCTTTTCATGCAGTAACCTACAGAGAATAGTATGCAATGTTTTGGTATGCAATAGTATGCAACGTTTTGGGTGGTGTTTAGTACTCTAATGTAGGCCTACCCATTCCTCCTTATAGTGCTATCATCATTGTCTATTAGGCCAAATTGTTGATGTTTAATTGTATAATAATTATGTGTTTCTGTTTTCTCTAGTAAGAAATACCTAACCGGAAAGCCTCATCAACCCTTTGCTCAAATCCCAAATGCTCATGTGTGCAACGGATAAATAAAAGGCTTAAACAGAACCATCAGTTGTCATACATTCTTACAGATGTGCTATGGTGATGTTCAGTATCCTGTGATCCAAGTAGAACTTTATCTTACAATGACTATGGTATCCATTACATCTGTGACATTATAGCATCACTGCACACTTTTTACTATCATTACAATGCATTTGTATTCCTTCAACCTGACATTTCCATTTAAATGGGCTATGTATTCTTTCCATACATCCCCTTACTAGAAAATGGAAATATAAGCTACAGTATATTACAGTAGGCATATGCATATAAAACATCTAACTAGATGCTCTCATAATGTATTCAGAGCCATTTCCACCTTGATAATACACTTCTGTTTGCAGAGGCACAGATCATTTGTCTCTTTTTTATTATACAAACAATCACTTATGCTATGTATCTAATCCAACTGAACTAGCTCTAGTAGGGACCCTAACGTCGGTTGAGACTGTATGACTCGAGTTGGTCCCGCCCGCGTCAGTATGTTCTGCCGATTTAATGTCAATTCTTTACCTTCTGAACATCGTATGAAAAATCTAAAGCTACGCGCCGTAACCTACATATGTCTGTTGTTCTGACGGCGTGAAACAACGCATCGATGGGCTCAAACAACCGTTTAAAACCTTAGTTTGTTGGCAGCCTGCATTGAATTAACATGGAGGCTCGTCCCTGATCTAACTCTACGCCATGTTAAACGGCCATGCGCGTTCACGACCAGCACTGTCTCTGCACATTGAATTCAACGCAGACCGGCACAAAACCCCGGTTTAAAAGGTTGTTTCAACCCATCCATTAATTTCTTCACACCTTCGTAACAACAGACGACTGTAGGTTACCGTGACTACCGTTACATTTTCCATACGATGTTCAGAAGCGATCTTATCGACGCTGAACTAAATCCCAAAACTAAACGGTGGGGGAGGTCACAGACACAAGGCTATGTCAAACCGATTCATGCTCCTAAGTCATTTTATTGGGGCTGGCGGATGTTTTAATTTACCGGTAACGCTCCTGAGGTGCTGCTTTCTGTGTCTCCAGGATAAATCGTCGGAATAGAACCTGGCTTCAGTACTTTCCTGTTTGCAAATACCATATTGACTTGCACTAAGTTGGTGAAGCAGTCATCAACAAAATGGGAACTACACACCCGAAGCCTGGTAGAGGGGGCTGAGGGAATAATCCTGTCTTTATAAATGAAATTAATGTGTCAATGGGCAAAGTGTGAAACGACTGTTTGATAGCTGTCACACAGCAGTTAGGCACAGAACAACCTGCCATGGTCGCGCACGTGTGTTTGAGGCAGCTCCGCCCACAAAAGGTTGTAGTATAAATGACAATGATAATGAGGGGAGGTGCGGTGGGTGGGTATGACTTTGTTACGTCAGTATGTCGCTGTTTTTGGATTGGCATGTTTGACTCTCAAGGTTTCAGCCTCCAGGAAGAAACTCCAAATAGTCAGAGAAGACATAAAACACCATAAAACCTCTTAATGAAGTTCTATCAACCTCATAAGACACATGAAAAACAGAAAAAGTGCAAAAACATGGCACCAGCTCTTTAACGATGTACAACTTTGAACGGGCACACGTACCTGTGAGCGCCACGGTATGCCCGCCGCCGCACGCCACCTGTGTGACTCTCTCCGCGATGGCCCTCACCAGCTGTGGAAGTCGATGGCCCGCCAGCTGATCGTTGTCCAGGCCCAGTTTGCCGCTGTCGCGTTCCCCGAATGTGTACAGATCCCCATCGACTGCCCAAAAAACACAGGAACATTATGAGCAAAAAGTGTCGAGGAGATATGGAGAAACGTTCAAAGAAGAAGCACAGCAAGAAGTGTAGGAGTTTGAGGCATTACATTTAGTTTGACTCTGTTCCACAGAAACAAATTGGGAAAATAGCCGATCTACAAGCTCACAACGCCTCGCTTTGTGAGCTTGTAGATCCGTTTTTTAAAACACATTCAATCTGGGAATGCATACTGTGTCATTTTAGATTTCTTTGGCTATTCAAAAATAGCGGGAAACAATCGTGAAAATGTGTGCAAATCTTTGAATATAGACTTTTAACTAAAATCTTTGCTTCTGGGGGTCCCTAGCCTGGTAAACCCTCCCTCCGGAAATCTCATTTCCATTCGATTTCAGAAAGGAGTCTGGTCTGAAACGCCTTTCTCCAATAATCGCTCTGCTCGCCGAGCCGACGAGCCTATCAGCGTCGTCGCTCATTGTTCTGTGATTGACAGCGACAGTTGGCCAATCAGGTGGCGAGTTCGAGTGAGCCCGAATGAACCCGAGTGCAGCCTGAGAGCCGCCGAAAAAAGACGAACGGCAGCCATTGTTGTTTGTGCGAGTGCCTTCACTTCTTACTTTCAGTTTTATAACGCTTTCAAACTTCTTTTTTGAGGCACGGAATTTACTTATAAGATATCGTTTGGATAGAATTTAGTTGTTTAACTTCATATATGTGGTCAATTAATCATGACAGAGCCTATTTAAAAATATAAATTTAGAGAACCGGCAGGGGCGGGGAGTGACACGCATGTATCCCAATAAGGCAACCTATTTTCGGCATGGCCGTCCCAAAAGTCCCGTTGCGTCACATAGTCTGGAGCTCGTCAAAATGAACTCATTCATTGGCTGAAGGGGAAAAACGATCATTGGTTGAAGGGGTTGTCAGTCAACGGTATTACTCCCGCCCAACTCCAGCCCACAGCGATTATTGCAGAAAGGCGTTTCAGACCAGACTCCTTTCTGAAATCGAATGGAAATGAGATTTCCGGAGGGAGGGTTTACCAGGCTAGGGGGTCCCTGGAACAAAATGTTTTTAGATGGGGGCTAAACACATGTCATTTTGGGGGTCCTTGACAATTTGAGAACGACTGATATATATAGCAACATACTTTTTTAAATGTACATTTTTTTTTTTAACTGTTAGGATTTAGAAGACATTTGTAGAATCCCCAGAAGCAAAGATTTTAGTTAAAAATGTTCACTTTAGAAAATATATATATATTCATAGATTTGCCAAAACATTTACGATTAAAAAAAGAAAATAGCAGATATACAAGCTCGTAGCGCTGCACTCAGCTTGTATATCTGCTTTTTTTTAACAGCCAAAGTGTGAAATAACGGTCAAAGTGGTTACACAGATGCGTTCCCGGTTGGGTTATAAATGTTTTAACCCATTGAGACCTGAAGCCGATTCTACATGTCTCCTAAATCTCAACAGTATTCTGAAAAACGTATGTTTCTATATCAGTGGTTCTCAAACATTTTCATGTCAAGGAACCCCAAAATTATATGTATTTGGCCGCCGACCCCCATCAAAATATGTTGTTCCAGGGACCCCCAGAAGCAACGATTTGAGTTAAAAATGTTCGCTTTAAAAATATATATATTCAAAGATTTGCAGACATTTTCACGATTTTTCAAAAATAGCAGATCTACAAGCTCGTAGCGCGGCACTCGGCGCTATGAGCTTGTATATCTGCTATTTTTGAATAGCCCAAAGTGTAAAATAATGCTTTTTAGCTCAAATCTAAAAATGACACAGTTCCAGGTCTTAATGGGTTAAAAAGTCCTTAAATTGTCACTGTACTGTCATCATACCCCCCCCAACGGCCAAATCATGTGAGGACCCCCCTGGGGTTAGTCCCACTGACACACTGCTCTACTCACCCGTGACAAAGGCAGAGTGGTAGTACCCGCACGACACCCAGGCCACCGGCTGGCCCACGCCGACCTCCCGCGGGGCGATGGCGTTGGCGTCTTTACCCAGGCCGATTTGTCCCTCCGTGTTGTCGCCCCACATGAACAGCTTTCCACTCTCTATGAGACAGGAGCAGAGGGTCAAATTGATTAACCCATTAGACATTATTTTACACTTTGGCTATTCAAAATAGCCAAAGTGCTATTCAAAAATAGCAGATATACAAGCTTGTAGATCTGCTATTTTTGAAAAAATCGTGAAAATGTGTACAAATCTTTGAATACAGTATATATTGTTTAAAGCAAATATTTTTAACTCTATTCTTTGCTTCTGGGGGGTCCCTGGAACAAAATATTTTGAGATGGGGTCGGCGGCCAAATATATATAATTTTTTAGGGTCCTTGACATGAAAAATTTGAGAACTGATATAGAAACATACGTTTTTTCAGAAAAGGATTTAGAAGACATTTGTAGAATCGGCTTCAGGTCTTAAGACCTGAGATACGATTCTACAAATGTCTTCTAAATTCAAACAGTTTTCTGAAACACTTATGTCGCTATAATATCAGGCGGTGCTCAAACTTTTTCATGTCAAGGACCCCCAAAATTATATATATTTGGCCGCCGACCCCCATCTCAAAATATTTTGTTCCAGGGACCCCCCAGAAGCAAAGATTTGAGTTAAAAATGTTCGCTTTACAATAATATATATATATTCAAAAGATTTGCACACATTTTCTAAATTTTTCTAAAATAGCAGATCTACAAGCTCATATCGCGGCACTCGGTGCCGCGCTATGAGCTTGTAGATCTGCTATTTTTGAATAGTCAAAAGTGTAAAATACAGCTTTTTAGCTCAAATCAAAAAAATGACACAGATGCGTTCCAGGTCTCAATGGGTTAAGCTAATCATCTGGGGAACCCCCCCAAAATAATTTTGGGGGGGGGGGATCCCGGTCCCCATTTTGGGAACCACTGATCTAACCCATTGTCACTGGGACCTACCCAGTCCTGAGTCCTACCAGTGAGAGCAGCAGACGTGTTTGAACCGGCGGCGAGCATTTTGATTGGTCCGCGTTTGCCGAAAAAGTCGACTAACTGGAAGGACGTCCTCTCGTCGCAGTCGCCAAGGCCCAGCTGACCCTCGTTGTTCCCGCCTGTGGTGTATAGGTTTCCCTGAGCTGCACGTGCACGCACACACACACACACACACACACACACACACACACACACACACACACACACACACACAGAGATTTCAGAGAGTAGCTTCCCTTGTACATGCAAAAGAACTGATCTAAGATATACAGGATATTTAATATTTCTGTCCCGTCTCTAAGAATCATAAAAATACAGTAAGTGTATTACATCCAATTTCCAATACACACCTGTGTAGATGATTGAGTGGTTCCTTCCGCAGGCCACAAGCCGCACTTTCTCAGATTTCAAAGCTGTCGAAAAAATAAAGTTTGGAGAGCCAGTTTGTATGTTTCCTTCAATGCATTCCTCATCATGAATATCCACGTCAGCTCATCTTCTTGTCAGGGGAATGACAGCTTTAAATTAGCATTAAAAAGGGATAGTTCACCCAAAAATAATATATTTTTCTTATCGATTAGAAACCCCACTTGAATTCATGGATATCTTTTTGTTTTTGTCGCATTCCTAAGCCAATAATTTGATAACCAGCGGACTGGTAGGCAGTGGTTCCGGTAGGAGACACAAAGGAGACTCTTTTCTCCATGGGGTGACTAATCGATAGAGGAAAAAAGTAATTTTGGGGGTAAACTATCCCTATAAATAAGAAACTGTTTTTATCCCCTGCATAATTGTGCTCTATCCATACTAGCAGTAGTAGCTAATTCTTCTGTCCAAGTCTTGGGAGTTGGCTCTAGATTAAGATAGATTATGGACCGTGCAGATTGGGATTACTGTAGTAACAAATAAGGAGCTTGATCACATGCTAACCAAACGCTACACCCAGCTGACTTCAATAATGATAATAATAATGATGAATAATGAATAATAAGACGCTCAGAAACAGATTTCAAAAACAGGCCCTCAACAAATGGCAGCAAAAAACACTGGAAGCCACTTGATGCGAGAAAACCCAATGTATTTGATAATTAGGGGTGCTATCATTCAAGTGTTGATTTCGTCAACTAAAACTCTGCCGAAAAATGTTAGTCAGCTACCCTTTTTCACTGACAAAAACTTAAAAACAAAACAAAACTAAGCTATGACGACTAAAACTAAATATGTTGACAATTTCGTCAACAAATAAAAACTAGACTAAAATGTTAGCGAGGGACTAGTGGAGAAGAGGTCCAGTAGAACTAAAAGACGCTTGGGTGTTGTGCTCTGAAAATAGCCGATCAACAAGCTCACAACGCGTCGCAGCAATATGGTTGCATATTTTCAGCAGGTAAAATCAGCCTTTAAGACGCCATCAAGGCACCGCCAAAATACATTTTAGTTGACTAAATCAACTGTAGATTTAGTCCACTATAATCTTATGATATTTAGTCGACTAAAACTAGACTTACAGTACAACCTTTCAGATGACTAAAATATGACTGAAACTAAATGGAATTTTATTCAAAACCCTGTGACCAAAACTAAATCAAAATTTGCTGTCAAAATCAACACTGCTGTCATTAAAGCACTCAAAGTGCCATAATTTGAACACACAAATGTCTAATTGTTATTAATCCATTAAAGGACAACTTTAGTTTTTACAACCAAGGTTTATGTTTTAGATTGTAATTAAAGTAAATAAAATATGAGTGTTAACATTTTTAAATTTACTGCTTTCTATAGTTTTAGCAATTTTCGCGATCTTTTTTTACAGTGGGCGGGGGCATTCTGTCCGGTGGCTAAATATGTATTTTTTTTACACAATAACCCGGTGTTTTATTATTTACAGTAGCTCTTCTAGCCCCCAATAACTCACATCTGGCCATCAAAGACCACAAGACGTTTTTTATTGTGTAAAAAAGGCATATTTAGCCACCGGACAGAATGCCCCCGCCCACTGTAAAAAATATCGCAAAAATTGCCAAAACTGTAGAAAGCAGTAAATGAAAAAAAGAATAACACTCATCTTTTATTTACTTTAATTACAAGCTAAAATATAAACCTTGGTTGTAAAAAACTAAAGTTGTCCTTTAAGAACGAGAACACGTGTCATTTTAAGATTTCTTTGGCTATTTTCTCTTTTTTAATCGTGGAAACTTTGTGCAAATCTTTGAATATATGTTTTAGAACGAATATTTTTAACTCCTAGAACAACATATTTTGAGATGGGGGTCCACGGCCAAATACACATATTTCGGGTGGTCCTTGACATGGAAAGGTTTGAGAACCACTCATATAGCGACATACATTTTTTAGAAAACTGTTTAGAAGACATTTGTAGAATTCCCAGAAGCAAATATTTGAGTTACAAATGTTTGCTTAAAAAAAAAAAAAAAAAAAAAGTTTGCTTAAAAAAAAAAAAAAAAAAAAAAAAAAAATATATATATATATATATATATATATATATATATATATATATATATATATATATATATATATATATATATATATATATATATATATATATATATATATATATATATATATATATATATTCAAAGATTTGCACACATTTTAACGTTTAAAAAAAAAAAGCAGATCTACAAGCTCTTATGAGCTTGTATATCTGCTATTTTTTAATAGCCAAAGATATCTAAAAAAAATGACACAGATTCTTTCCCGGTCTAAATGGGTTAAATCCAGTAGACTCTTTGTCTCTCATGGAACATGATCTGGACTCCCCTTTTAACAACCGGGAACACATCATTTTTAGATTTCTTTGACTATTCAAAAATAGCAGATATACAAGCTCATAGCGCGGCACCGAGTGCCGCGCTATGGGCTTGTAGATCTACTATTTTTGAAAAAATCGTGAAAAAGGTGTGCAAATCTTTGAATATATATGTTTTTAACTCAAATCTTTGGCATGGCATTCCTATTTTGGGCATGTCATTATAGGCAAAATGTTCAAAATATTAATAATTTGCTGATCTGATGCGACGCGTTGTGAGCTTACAGTTTGTCTATTGTCGCCGTGCGACACCATATGACGAAGTATAAAATAGGCAGGGCTTTGGTAGTCCCCCCCTCCACCTTCATTAAGAAATGTCCAAGACAGTGGGGAGACAGTAGGTGTTAACAACGATAATATCGACTAAAAAAAAGACATGCCACCTTGGGGACGAGCTAAAGGTGTCCTAACTGATTCAGCAGAATACCCTCTAACAAAATTCATGACTGCATGACAAGCATGTCTTTTCGGAAAGAAAGAAAAGAGAATCATTCTTATTTTGTGCCTGACAACCGTGTATTTGTGAAACCTGACAGCAGGTCAAGAGCACAGAAGATGTTGTACTGTCCTAATGTACATGAAGGACCGTGTTCTCTAGGAAATTCCTCTTAACTAGCCTCTCAACCCGCCGGAAAGCATCTGTTGGTGGCAATGCTTGATGGAAAACAGGACTGCCCTTTTCTTTCGTTTACTTCAAAAGTGGAAAATAGTAGCTATTTCAGGACCAACCTTTCACACAAGTGGGCTTATTAACACTGGATTTAGATCCCAAACCGAGCTGGCCCCAGTTGTTACTGCCAAACATGAAGAGCTTCCCATTTTCTGTCAAAAAGAACAAGAGACACAGTTTACTTTGTTGTCCTTTTTTTTGGAGGCAATTGTCAATGCAGAACCTACTGTAAACATGATCTATACAAGCAAAGATAAACACACACAGTCCAGGTGTGCCTGGCAAATGAAAAAGAAAGAAAGAGAGAAATGTTATGCATTGATAGGGCTTCACGATCATGACATTTTAACCCATTAACCGTGTCATTTTAGAGTTTAGCTATTATAGCACATTGGTTGGCTATTCAAAAATAACAGATATACACGCTCATAGCGCTGTATGAGCGCTTGTAGATCTGCTATTTTATGAATAGCCCAAAAAATCTAAAATGACGTTCCTGGTCTTAAGACCAATTAAGAACAATTATCTCAAAGTAAGAATGTGAGTAATAAACTCTATTAAATGGTTAATGTGTAACATAAACTTCTTACCTGTTATTAAGGCTGTATGCTCATCCCCGCATGCAATTTTGAGGGGTACATCATTTTTAATGTTGTCGGCAAATTTGCTCTTTCCAAATGTGAAGACAGCTCCCGATTCTGAAAACAAACACACACACACACACACACACACACACACACACACACACACACACACACACACACACACACACACACACACACACACACACACACACACACACACACACACACACACACACACACACACACACACACACACACACCTCATGGCTGTTTTTACGGTGCAGAAAGAAGAAAAGGAATGACGCTTAAGACAAAGTGGACACTCCTACGGAATCATACTAACTACTACACAGTGACGTAAAGTAGCTTAAGTACATTTACTCAAGTACTGTAATTAAGTACAATTTTGAGGTACTACACACTGGAGTATTTCCGATTTTCTATACTTTTACTTCTACTCCACTACATCTCAGAAGCAAATATTGCACTTTTTACTCCACTACAATTATTTGAAAACTTTAGTTACTAGTTACCGTGTAGATTTTGATTATTATCACAAAACATACATTAACCAATTCAGCCCTATTTAAACTTTTCCTACTTGAAAATAGTCGATCGCAAAGTGACGCGTTGTGAGCTTGTAGATCTGTTATTTTCAAAAGATTTGAACACATTTTGCATAAAGAGCACTTTTACTTTTGGTACTTTCAGAATATTTTGATGCCAATACTTTTGTACCGTTACTCAAGTTCATTTTGATTACCGAACTTATACTTGTCAGAGTGTTTCTACATTGCAGTATTGATACTTTTACTTTTTTACTAAATAATTGTCGTTCTTCCATCACTGCTACTAGACCTAGACCATAGCAAGCGTATGCTTGGTCTAGTGTCTAGGTGGTCTAAACATGAGCAAATTCTCCTTCTACAGCACGGCCACCAAGCTATGGAATAGTCTAACCCCATCCCTCAAAAAATGCAATTCGCTGGGCTCATTCAAAACAGCCCTAAAAACTCATCTTTCTGGAGGCCATAAGAGGAGGTAGTACCAGTTTCCCGGTAGACAGACGACCCCCCTCCCCTTTTTTGTATATATATTTTTTTTCATGCTTTTTTTTATACATAGTGGTATTTGTTCCCTGTATTTTTATTTTGATATTTCAACTATTTGGTTGCTACTATATATGTCTATGAAATTAATACCAAGGACCCCAACGGAACAAGTCTGCAAGGACTTTTTTGGTCGGACCTTTTAGACAAAAAGTATTATAAATGTAAGTGTGTTGTTTTACATTCTTTTTGCCTAATAACATTTTCAATCAATCAATCAATCAATGCTCATATTTCATTACACCCCTGCATAAGTCAATGCCCCAATTCGGCCACCCCAGTCAAAAAAGGTCTGAGCACGCCACACAGCAAATACATGAATATTGATATATTGAGAGAAAATGTGGAGATTGACTATTGGTGTTTTTCAAAAAATATTGATTTTTTAAAAATGTTATTTATTACATAATTGTCATTAATGGCTAAATGGGTAAATACAAATAGAACGGATATAACAGTCAGGAAAGTTCAGAAACTCTACTGTAGTTGGAGCATAAAATGAGGCTTATGGGCTCATGATGGGGCTAATGCGTTCTTTAACCCATTAAGACCGGGAACGCATCTGTGAACGCATCTGTGAACGCATCTGTGATTTATTTGGCTATTCAAAAATAGTAGATATACAAGCTCATAGCGCGGCACCGAGTGCCGCGCTATGAGTTTGCAGATCTGCTATTTTTTGAAAAATCGTGGAAATTTGTGCAAATCGTTGAATATATATATATTTCTAAGGCGAGCATTTGTAACCCAAATCTTTGCTTCTGGGGGGTCCCTGGAACAAAATATTTTGAGATTGGGGGGTCCGTGGCCAAATATATATCATTTTGGGGGGTCCTTGACATGAAAAAGTTTGAGAACCACTGATATTACAGCAACATACGTTTTTTCAGAAAACTGTTAGGATCTAGAAGACATTTTGTAGAATCGGAACCTCAGGCCTTAATGGGTTAAAAACCAACCAACGACAAAAGACAACACTTAAATCACAATGTTAGGCTATTCAAAATCCCAGATAATATCTATAGTCTGATATCAATATAACGTACATGTTGACCAGCCCTGGGTTTTTAGGTGTGATGATCACGAAACTATTAGGGCTGGTGAATTAATATTCAAATATCGAATATTCCTCGAATATGGGGAAAATATGTATATTCGAATATGAAAATGAATATTTGAATATTATTATTATTATTTTTTTAATGTTTATTTGACAGGGACAATACAAAAAACAATGTATCAAGTTATAAAAACAAACAAAAGATATGTTTCATTGGATCCGAGCACTCGATACACTGTTTTTTGTATTGTTTCTGTCAAAAAAATGATAATAATAGTATTCGAATATATTCAAATATCTGCCAATTTTTAAGACCAATATTCAAATATCATTTCTGAGGAAAGTTGACAGCCCTAGAACCTATATGAACCTCAAAGAGTTGACCTCTTTGAACAGAACATGAAAGACTTTTGTATTGCAATGACAATGAGAATTAGCCATGTGTCACAGCAAAGCAAGTCGTGTCACTCAGCCACAGTAATACATGGGATTAGGCAGTGGTAGAAAAAAGTACTCAGAATGTTTTACTCAAGTAAAAGTATCGATACACAATGCAGAAATACACTGTTACAAGTAAAAGTGCGGAATTCAACATTTACTTGAGTAAAAGCACAAAAGTATTGGTATCAAAATGAACTTAAAAGTACCAACAGTGGAAAGTACTCATTATGCAGAATGTCCTGTTTCACAAGTTTTCAAATGCATAAAATCTATAAAAAAATCTTTTTGAAAATAGCAGATCTACAGTGAGCTTGTAGATCTGCTATTTTCAAATGGCCAAACATGTATATAGGACTGAAGTGGTTAATGTGTTTTGTAATATTAATCAAAAATCTACAAAGTACCTAGTAACTAAAGTTTTCAAATAGTTGTAGTGGGGTAAAAGTACAATATTTGTCTCTGAGATGTAGTGGAGTAGAAGTAAAAGTACAAATGTTAAAATACTGTCTCCAGTAAAGTGAAACATTCCTAAAACAGTCCTTAAGTACAGTACTTGAGTAAATATACTTAGTTACTTTCCACCATTGGGATTAGGGTGGTGATCACTGATCAGGTCCAATGCCCCACATGCACGTCCATAAGGTGGTCTTTTTTAAAACCTAAATTTGACTGAGCTGTTGCTAGTAGCAACCCAGCTAAAGGCGAGGCTATGCCATCATAAGCAGCCCTGATCGTTGTTTAAAGTACAATAATTACACTTGTTATTCCTTCAGATCAAACACAATAAAAAACACTATTAAACACTGTTTACCAGGTATGTCCTCGTCAGTCTCCCCTGCCATCGTGTCCCTCTCTCTCTCTGGGCGTGTGTGTGTGTGTGTGTGTTATAATCCTCTTTACACACTACCTCACAAACACACGCACACACTCAGATGCTGCCCGCGGGGGCGTGGCCTCGCTTGTTTTCGTCGGAAACAACCCGGAAGTAAACAAAAAATTTCTCCTAGGCGACCCGCCCGTCACGTGACAATTTAAAGGCACAGTGCGCGCATTACAGAGTTGCGTGCTCTACGCTGTTATTGTGGCTGCTCAGTGTTGCCAGGTCTGCTTATTATAAGCGATTTACTTTGGGCTTGTTTTACTGTAAAGTTGCTTGTGAATATTATAGCCCAAATAAACAACTACAATAAAGTGTAGTTGTTTATTTGGGCTTGTTTCTAAAGTGGTGTTGTTTATTGGGCTTGTTTCTAAAGTGGTGTTGTTTATTTGGGCTTGTTTCTAAAGTGTTGTTGTTTATTTGGGCTTGTTTCTAAAGTGTAGTTGTTTATTTGGGCTTGTTTCTAAAGTGTAGTTGTTTATTTGGGCTTGTTTCTAAAGTGATGTTGTTTATTTGGGCTTGTTTCTAAAGTGTAGTTGTTTATTTGGGCAAATTATTATTTAAACCAGTTGTAATGGCAATTTCCACCTTTCAATGCACATTACTGCACAGTGTGATGTATGTATGTAGTGATCTAGCCCTGGTTCAGAGCGTGATCCTACGCAGTAGACAAAGTCAGAAACGAACAAGATGGATGTCCAGTCCAAAAATCCTGTTTTAGGTATATTTATTGTAATTGCAGATTGTTATGAACATACCAGATATACTGCGGTCTCATTTCTGTGGTGAATCTCTGGTTTGAGGTTCTGTCTGTCTCTTTCTACTTGCTGGCTGCTAAAGAGACGGTATGGCTCCTCAGTCTGTGTCCTCCTCTCTGTCCTGCCTCTAAATCAGTGATGTCAAACTTGTGATCCGCGGGCCATTTGCGGCCTGCGAAGGGGTCCAATGCGGCCCGCGACATGATTTTTTTTTTTAAAAGCTAATTACCTCTAAAGACGTGCGTCACCAGCAGCTTCTTCAAACATTCACCCCTCCCCCACTTGCCTAGCTGATGACTTGACCCGGCCGTAGAGAAGATGTCTCTCCCCAGCTGTGGAATGTTGGCGCTAATTGGCATAGTTAACAGTCTGTTCAACAATGTTGAGTTGTGTGTTGGCCATACTCTTCTCTCTGTGTGTGTGTGTGTGTGTGTGTGTGTGTGTGTGTGTGTGTGTGTGTGTGTGTGTGTGTGTGTGTGTGTGTGTGTGTGTGTGTGTGTGTGTGTGTGTGTGTGTGTGTGTGTGTGTGTGCGTGCGCCTCTCTCTCTCTCTCTCTCTCTCTCTCTCTCTCTCTCTCTCTCTCTCTCTCTCTCTCTCTCTCCCCCTCTACTAAACTAATAAGTGACACATAATAGGCATTAAGTTATATTATGACATTGACAAGTTGGTTAAAGCAAAGAGATGTCAGGTGTCTGGAGGCAGCAAGTGATTTAGATGAAATGTCATATTTTTTAAAACATAATGACTTTGAGGGAGTCCTTGAGGGAGTTCCAGGGGGTCCCCAGCTAAATGATGGTTAGTTCTTATGGGTCTGTAACTCTGGGAGTGTACAAATGGAACCATTTGTACACTCTCAGAGTTAAATTGATTAAATTGATTGATTGAATTGAAAAACATTGATTTTACAATATGAATTGGGGTCCCAGAGATAGAAATGCCATACAATAGGGGTCCGTAGCCATGCATGCCAAACTGGGGGTCCTTCAATTAAAATGGTTGAGAATTGACTGCTAGAGCTGTAAAAAAAAAAATCATCTCTTATGGGGCGGGGGGTCCGTGGCATATCTTTTCAAATGGGGGTCCGCGGGCTAATAAGTGTCAATTTGATGTCCTTGACATGAAAAAAAGTTTGAGAACCCCTGCTTTACACCACTGCTTAATTAATGCTTATTTCTCTCACGGAATCTGGCAACGCCGTTGCCGCTGCCCGTCAGAGAAGAAGTTGCCCCAAAGTAGGAGCCATGTGTCGTGTCGCTCGCCAAAAACAACAGATGCATTAGTAGGTCGTGTTGTGCACGACCGTACACGCCTTTTAATGAAGAAAGGGCGCTAGCCTAGAGTGGCCCATTTCAACATTTTTGTGTATATTGTAACGGCCGAGAAATGCCGAGCCGGAGTCGAACCTTCAACCTTCGGCTCACTAGTCCAGCCAACAACCCCCTGCGCCAAAAGAAACTAGTTCACTCTTTGGAGGAAGTTGTGACTTGTTGGGGACGGTACAGTATTTTGCCTTATATTGCAATACTTTTGCACAAGTAAAGTATAGATCATCAGGGGTCTTCAATAGGGGGTCCGAGACCCCTAGGGGGTCCTCAGAGTTACTACAGGGGGTCCGCCAAATATTTGTCTGATATGATGTTTTTTTTTTACCTTAACCACTTGAACCCTACCATCCCTTTTCTGAGGAGAACTTTAGCCAAAAATAGCAGATCTACGAGCTCACAACGCCTCGCGCTCGCTATTTTTCGCAAAGAGGTATAGGTGTAGAGGGAAAAAAAGACTAAATAAACAAAAAAGTTGAATCTAAAACACAATTTTATACAATATAGAAGGGGTCCCTGCTTCATCTCTCTCTCAGCTAGGGGGTCCTTGGCCTGAAAACGTTGAAGACCCCTGGTATAGATAACATGGCCACGTCGCTGTGGCCCAGAGCCATGGCCAAGAGGAGAAGAGTCCTCCTGGTTTTGGCTGCATTGGAGGCACAAGAAGAGGAGGAGGAGAAGGAGGAGGAGAGGATCCGGGGCGGACGAGGAGGACGATGGGGGAACTACGGGTCGTACCACGACCTGGTGCAGGAGCTGCGTCTGGACGAGGCTCGCTTCAAAGCCTACTTCAGGCTGAACAAGGGCCAGTTCGAGGAGCTGCTGAGGCGGCTCGGCCCGGAGGTGATGCTGAGGAGGAGGAGGGAGCAGGGGACACGGTGTAGAGGGGAGGAGGAGGAGGAGGGGGTCAGCGGGCACGAGAGGCTCTGCATCTGTCTGTGGTGAGCGAGAGAGACACGCACGCACGCACGCACGCTCAAACGCATGCACGCACACATACATACATACACACACTCACTCACTCACTCACTCACTTACTCTCACACACACACACACACGCACACACGCGCACACACGCACACACACACACACACACACACACACACACACACACACACACACACACACACATTGCAGTATTGATACTTTTACTTTTAAAACATGTGGGTTCTTCTTCCATCACTGACACACACATCATTAAACTGGAGCTTTCTTTTTGGATGATTTTAAAAGTGTGCTAAATTTTTATTTATTTCTTTTATTTAACCTTTATTTAACCAGTAAAAATACGTTGAAAAAAACACTCTTTTTCAAGTGGGAACTGGCCAAGATGCAGCGTTAAAATTACACAGTCTAAGCTTAACATACAAATACAAAAACAAACAACAAAATAGTCATCCAAGATACATCACAAATACATAAGATAACTCCAAGTGATACACTTTATACAATAGAAAAAAGCCAATAATCAAACAAGAAATAGTAATACACACAGTGTACAACCAATACAAATAACCAAAAACCTACCGCTAGGCTAGTAAACCTCCGGACAGGTGCAGTTGTTTGTGAATAAAACTAAGGTGATTCTTTTGAAGGTTCTCAAGGGAATTAGAGCAGCCAAATTAAGTTTAGTCTGGAGATCATTCCACGACCAAGGGCCAAAGAAAGAAAGACATTTTTTACCCCCCTCAGATGAAAATGAAGGTACTTCACAGAGTAACCAAGCATTTGATCTGAGATTTAAGCCATTTCTAACCAATTTGAATTTGGAGGTAATGTAGTAGGGGAGCTCACCAAGAATAGCTTTATAAATGAAATTATACCAATGTTGCAACCTGCGCATAGTCAAAGAGGACCAATCAACTGCAGCATACAACGTGCAATTGTGAGTTCTAAAAGGAGAATTTGTTATGAATCTCAGTGCAGCATGATACAGGGGATCCAGCTTGGCCAATGTGGAGGCACAAGCAAACCTGTAAATATTGTCACCATAATCCAGCTGGGACAAAAACAGACCAGTGACCAATTTTTTACGAGCGGTGCAGGCAAAACAAGCCTTCAGTCTGTAGAAAAAACTTCGAGTAAATTTCAGCTTCTTACTCAAGGCATCAATATGGAATTTAAAATTTAGATGTTTGTCCAACCAGAAAAAGACACTAAAAACTGAGGTGTGCAGCTGTTTTACTTGAGTTTGTATTGATGTACTTAATAATGTATTTTATGTTGATTGTTTTCTTGGCCTTACTTCTACTTCTATCTCAATGGAACAAATGAAGATTAAATAAATTTAAAAAAATCTGAATTCACATTGTTTTATCCGTGCGCTTACATAGTGAAGGAAGGAATGTGCTATTTATTATTTATTGATGTATTTTCGTTTTTTTAAGGTATCTGGCAACCGGGGACTCCTTCCGCTCCATAGCCTTCATATTCCGCGTGGGACACGGCACCGTGGCGCGCATCGTGCGGAGCGTCTGCAAGGCCATCTGGGACTGCCTCCTGCCAGAGTTCATGCCCATCCCGGGCAAAGTCGAGTGGGCGAAGATCGCCCAGGATTTCCAGATCGCCCTGGATTTCCCGAATTGCGTCGGTGCCATCGACAAAAAGCACATCGTCATCGAGGCCCCGCCGCCCAGTGGCCCCTTGTATTTCAGCAACAGGGGCACGTTCTCCATCTTCCTCCTCGCCGTCGTGGACGCCAGGTACCTAGGGCTGCCACGATTACAAATTTAAAGGATGACTTCACCCATTTTCAACCTGTCTTCATATAATTGGTCCTCACTAATTCTCATTATAATATGGCGCCATTTTTGTCTACTCACTCTGTGTGTCTCAGAGGAGGGCTGTGGACAGCCCAGAAACCCCTCTACCAGTGACATCATCAATGAAGGAATCCAAGCTAATAGAAACTACAGGCTTTCTATTCCTGGAAAGTTTGCGTTCTAGAATGGTAGCCATTGTTCTCGCCTTAATAAAAATCTAAATAAGACGATCCTAACGATGATGTCACTGGTAGACGGGTATCTGAAGTGTCCACTCCTCCTATGAGACACAGACTGAGTAGAAAAAAAGTACACCATTTTATCAGGAGCATTAGTGAGGATCTATTATACGAAGATAGGTTGAAAATGGTTGAAGTCGTCCTTTAAGTTGACGACTAATTGTCACTCAAATAATTGCAATTAACGATTTAATTGTGTGTTTGGCCATTGAACATTGGAACATTAGAATAAAATACAAAATTATGTTTGCCTTTTAGGCCTTGTGATAAAAAAAAGGGCACAGGGCAGATATGACAAATAACTTAAATATACAAAGAAAGTATTAACATAATATGTTAATAATTTCTAAATATTATTTAATATGTATTTAAATTTTACACATGTAAAAATACTAGAAATTGCTCTGCTATTTCTGCTTTTTTGAATATTTAAAAATGTGTGATCTTTTTTCCAACACGGAAACGATTATGACAATTATGCACAAATAGTTGCGATCATCTCGAATAATTGACGATTAGACGACTACGTAATAATGGTGACAGGCCTACAGGTACCGTTTCAGGGTGGTCGAGGTGGGCGCCTACGAGAGAAAGAGCGACGGCGGCGGCACCGGCACGCTGACCTCCTCCCCCTTTGGAAATGCCTTGCACCACGAGACGCTGGACCTGCCCGGAGACGCGCCGTTCCCCGGGGCCGAGCACCTGGGCACCCTGCCCCACGTGTTCATCGCGGACGAGGCCTTCCCCCTGAAGAAGAACCTCCTCCGCCCTTACCCGGGCAACAACGTCGGCGAGAGGAAGGTGTTCAACAACCGTCTCTCTCACGCCAGGTTATAAAAGTTTTGGATTTTTTTTTTTTTTTTTTTTTGGTTTAGTTTTAGTTCGTTTGGATTTTTTTTTTCGAATTCAGTTTTTTTTAACACATTTTAAGACCTGCGGTTCCAACGAAAATCTAAAAATAGCAGATCTACAAGCTCTTAGCGCGGCACTCAGTGCCGCGCTATGAGCTTGTATATCTGCTATTTTTGAATAGCCATAGAAATCTAAAATGACACAGATGCGTTCCCGGATTGAATGGGTTAATTCGTTTACGAGAGCGGATTTGCTAGTTTTTATTTTTGATAATGTTAATAGTTTTAGTTTGTTTTTATTAGTTTTAGTGTTAGTTTTTGTTTTTTCAATCCTGCACCAAATAAACAAATAAGTCAGGTGCAGGATTGAAAATGGTCAGAGTAAGTAGTGTGAAATAAAAACTCAAGAAAAGATAGCATTTAAAAAAAATAAAAAATCTGTTACATATTGCAGCTTCAATAAATTCAATAAATTGACAAAAACAAAGGGCATTTTTTGTCTAACATTTCAGTTAGTTTTAGTTAGTTTTGTAAAACACACAATACAGTTTCAGTTAGTTATCGTTTTTTGTATTTTGTATATATATTTTTTTTTATCCCACGATTTTGTAACCCTTTTTCACCCGGTGCCAATTATCTAAGTGATCCTGGGCGCTACACTCCCCCCGCCAGCGTAGGGAGCCCAGAGCCGAGCTTATGCCTCCTCCAATGCATGTGAGCCAACTGACCTTCCTGTCACCTGACAGGCGGGAGTTTCCCCGGTAGGACGTAGCGCGTGGAAGGAACACGTTAATATTATTCCAACCAGTTCCTTTCCCCTCCATCAGGCGCCCCGGCTGTCATGGGGAGACGGTATAGCGACCAGGATTAGGCTACTACATGTTTTTACCTACCCTAGGAGACACGGGGAGAACATGCAAACTCCACACAGAGTAGGCCCTTTCGCAACCCCACTTTTTTGCTTCTAGGTTTTATTTATTTTAGTTCATTTTAGTTAAAGAAAATGTTTTTTTCAATTTTAGTTATCGTTATTTCGTTTTTGTTAACCATGATAACCTTTTGCTCTCGCGCCAGGAGGATGGTGGAGTACGCCTTTGGCATGCTGGCGTCGCAGTGGCAGCTGTACAGGAGGGTGCACGGGATATCGCCGCCGGTGGCGGAGACCGTGGTGAAAGCCACCTGCATGCTCCACAACTTCCTCCACTGGGACAATGTCGACGCCACGCCGGACATTCCGCCGGAGACGTCGCTGGGGATGCAAAACAGCCACCGGCTAGGCAGCAACAACGCCAGCAGAGAAGCCATGGCCGTGAGGGAACGGTTCACGCAGTATTTCGTGTCCCCCGCTGGTCAGGTGCCCTGGCAGGACCAACTTTAACCCATCATGACGGGGAAAACGCATCTGTCATTTTAGATTTTGACCACTTTAACCATTATTTTATACTTTGGCTATTCAAAAATAGCAGACATACAAGCTCACGAGCTTGTAGATCTGCAATTTTTTGAAAAATCATGAAAATGTGTGCAAATCTTTGAATATATATATTTTTTTAAAGCAATTTTTAAACTCAAATCTTTGCTTCTGGGGATTCTATAAATGTCTTCTAAATGCAGAAGACAGTTTTTTGAAAAAAAACGTATGTTGCTATATCAGTGGTTCTCAAACGTTTTCATGTCAAGGACCACCCAAAATGATATGTATTAGGCCGCGGACCCCCATCAAACAAAAAAAAAATTCCAGGGACCCCCCAGAAGCAAAGATTGGAGTTAAAAATGTTCGCTTAAAAACATGTATATTCAAAGATTTGCTCAGATTGTCACGATATTTTAAAAAAAAATAGCAGCTCTACAAGCTCATAGCGGCTTGCTAGCTCTCATACATTGAAGGAGGCATGAGCTCGGATCTAGGCTCTCCCTAGGCTGGCAGAGGGAGTGTAGCGCCCAGGATTACTTAGATAATTGGCACTGGGTGAAAAAAAATGGGTTACAAAAATCGTGGGATCAAATTTTAGTTTGTCATACATTTGGCAAAAGAAATATCCAATTAACAAGTTCACAACGTTGTGAGCTTGTAGAGTTGCTATGTTCGGCGAATAAATTTGGTGTAAAGGGAAATGAGATGGGGGGCCCCCGATCAGCGACGTGTGTGTGTGTATATATAGGGTTTAGTGGTTAATAGTCACCCAAAAACTCAATAAAGAGTACATTCTGTATATAACAAATAATAAATTATCAAGAATCATTATTAAAGAATATTATTGCTTTTCAGTAATTGTTGTGTTGTAATCATTTATGAGATGTCTCATACTCTGAAAAAGGACACATTACTTAAAGGTGCTGTACATTTATAGCTCTATATTCTGATGATAGTAATCATTGCTACAGAGTGTTAGTTCATCAACACATTTAACCTGTTAAACCTATACTACGTTTTTATACCTTTCAATCCAGTACAACATTCATAAAAGTTGGTTTAGGATTTAGAAGGTGTTTTTAGAATTGGCCTCAGGTTAAATAGGTTAATAGGTGTCTGAAAATATTCATCCGATCAAGAGGGAGAGCCCATTTACTAGCTTACATTTTATAGTGTTGCAGTTCCAATTTTGTCTAACTGAAGGCTAGCATACAAAAGAGCGCTTCAACAGTACGAAGAGACATAAATTGGAGTGGCTGAGAGATGGTGTAGTGCCCTAAGGATCAGACTATCAGCATGGAGATGCCATGTTCAAATCCCAGTCCTTCTATTGCTTTTCAAATTAACTAACTGACTGAAGGCTGACATATAAAAGAACACTTCAAGATTACTAAGAGACATCTGTCTATAGCCAGTCAGAGATGGTGTAGTGGTATAGAGATCAGACTCAGCACAGAGGTTTCATGTTCAAATCCCAGTCGTCCCATATTTCAATGTTGTAGTACTTTGAAATTGTCAAGGCCAAAATACAAAAAAGCAAGTCAAAAGCACTAGAAGACACCTGCTCAGGGCCTAAAGGTGCGATGGCGCAGTGGTGTGGTATGCTTGATCGGTTTGAGAATCGGTTTGAGGTTTTGAGAACCATATTCATCCGATCAAGAAGGAGAGTTCATTTACCAGCTTACATTTTATAGTGTTGCAGTTCCAATTTTGTATGCTCATTTTTTGTTTTGTTTCGTCTGACTTCCAATTTCACTTGTTGATCCTGTATGAATTTTCTCTCCTGATCCTGTTTGGATCTAATTGGTAGCAGATATACAAGGTCAGGGGATCTTAGTATAATCTCACATTTAATTCCAATTCACTTTTTAAACAATTATTTTACTGATTTTCCTTTTAGACCCCAAATTAGATATTGCTCCATTTTTCAAATATTCACTTCCAATTTGAAGCTCAGATTATACTAAAATCCCATAGGCCTGTGGAGGTGTCTTAGTATAATCTGAGATTCAATTTGAATTCACTTCTCAAGTCTATTTTACTGATTTTCGTTTCAGAACCTAAATAAAACATTGCTTCATTTTTCCAATTTTCTAGCCCACCAAAAAATCAGGAAAATGGTCAATTTTTCTGATATTCTGCTTAGTATTTTGGCTTTTTTTGATTTGGGACTGGCACTGAGAAAAGCTCAAAATAGGGTTTTTTCAAATGTTTCATCCCAGAATAAAAATCAAAGAATGTCTTCATTTTTCCAATTTTCTAGCCCACCAAAAAAATCAGGAAAGTGCTCCATTTTTCTGTTATTCTGATTAGTATTTTGGCATCTTTTGATTTGGGACTGACACTGAAAAACGCTCTTAAAAACGGGTTTTTGCCATTTTTTCATCCCAGAACAAAAATCAAAGAATGGCTTCAATTTTCCAAATTTCAAGCCTACCCACAAATCAGGAAAATGTTCAATTTTTCTGATATTCTGATTAGTATTTTGGCATCTTTTGATTTGGGACTTACACTGAAAAAAAGCTCTTAAAAACGACTTTTGCCATTTTTTTTTATCCCAGAACAAAAATCAAAGAATGGCTTCATTTTTCCAAATTTCTCGCCTACCCAAAAATCAGGGAAATGCTCAATTTTTCTGATATTCTGATTAGTATTTTGGCGTATTTTGATTTGGGACTGACAAAGAAAAACTTTTTTTTTTGTCTTTGTTTTTCAAAATTTCAGTCAACTTTAAATCTACCTTTTTCATCAAAACAAAGAAGTCACGTGACTATGTGTTAAATCACATGGTCTTTGTCCTTCAAAGTAAAAGTTGTAGTCTAACATGTAAGCAATAGGATCTACAGACAGTCATTAACACCACATGTGATGACTGTACGATGTTGTTTTTAATGCCTTTTCTGTCTATTTTTTTTAGATCAAAGCTACGGCTCACAAAAGTATGTTGCAAGACTATCAAACCTTTGTGGGACATAAAACCGTAAACCCCTTAGAATTATATACTTGTGGTGTGGAAGCTCCACCAGCAGGGGTCATTCACTTTCCCCTTGTGCCTCCCAACTTCACAGCACCTTCATAGTTTTACTGAGGTGCTGTCAACCTAACAATCTTTTTGTTCTTCTATACAAATATTTTCTTTCACATCAGGATTGACGAGTTCACCCATTTTCAACCTGTCTTCATTTTACTACTATATAATTGACAAAAGCTCCGAAAGTTCGTGCGGGGTAAGCAAGCACAGGATCACTCCATTTGCCCCGAGATTTGCCACAGACTGTTGATCAGAGCTATGGCTATGTTTTAGGCATCTTACCCCACCTCGATCTATGATTGGACTCTCGGTTTGATTGATTCTCTGATTTGCCTATCAGACCCTCAGCCTGATCTGGCAGGTTGCCATAGCAACCAGATACAGGAAGTCTGACCTCTTTATCACATGACCGAGGTTGGGAGGTTGGGAGGATAGAGACACACGGGCGGAAACGGAAGGCCTACAAATTCACGCCCACTTTTGAGACAGTGCCGCTACTCGGGGTCCGTTAGAACAATGAACTGCAGCTCTCAATGCAATCTCTATGAGAGGCATTGTAAAAGACCGTCATTTCACTGGTTAACTACTGAAGCTGTAGCGATTTTTTTTGTGTTCTAATAAACTGTCCCATTTGTTTAATTTGTCCTTTTTAATGTCCCATATCTGTCATCTCGATATACTACCCACAATATACTATAATATACTCCATCAGTGTGTCAAAACCGCTAGCATCGGAGATCTTGATTTTTTTCTGTCGCATTATATATACGTCACGCATTCATCCCAATATATTCCGAAAGATGCGACATTCGCAGCGACGGGTTGAGCAAGCCTTGAGCGACTACGACGAGCGTCGAGCATCCTGTGTAATAACAGTGTATCGTGTGAACTGAGTAACACAGACTGGCATTATGCCGAAATCGTGCTGTGTGCCACTATGTGGGAACAACAAGGAAAAAAACCCAGATTTGATGTTTTATCAGTTGCCGGCCAATGATGACAGGCGATTGAAATGGCTGCAGGCAATCCGCAGGGAGGATGAGAAAGGGGGACTGTGGCGTCCGAGCTCACCATACTTTTACGTATGTCAGAAGCACTTCATCACTGGTAAGAACGTTAGGCGATCTAAATAAGTAAATACAATTTACTGCATTAAATCTGATAATCATGTTCATTAGTAGCCTTAGATCAAGACTATCGTATGTATTTATCGATGTTGACATTTTATATCTACGACAGTCTTAGTGCCCCCCCCCCCCCAGATTGCCCTGGACTTTCACCAGTAAAGCCCTAATACTTCTCCGTACATGTAGAATATAAATATATACGGTGCTGACCCGGTTGCTCCAAATGTTAGATAGCGGTCCGGAGTCTTTGTGCAATATATTAAACCATATGTTTCAATAAGAAGTGTTTTAATCCCGTCTGTGGCCGATTCTGTCCAAAGTTCCTAATGGGTGGTGCTAACGGGGCGCATCCGGTGAAAGGCGTAATTACACAATTATACATCTAACATAGTCTTGATCTAAGGCTAGTTCATCGGCAGCATTGCAGACGTGCTTAACCAGTTTGTTACTCAGCTGAATTAACTTGAGTAACTTTTTTAATACATTATCTACTTTTTACTTTTACTCAAGTATATTTCTGAAGACAAAAACATGTTTATTCCTTCACACTGGGGCCAAATGTAAAGGGGTAATATTTTTCAAATTATTTGCCTACATCCCGTTTTTTTTTGTTTTGTTTGTACCTTTCTCCTCTTTTTTTTACCCATTGTTATTAAATGCAAGTTAGATCTGTTGATCTTTTTCCATTTACTTTTGTAGAACAAATAAATCTAAACCCTGCCCACCCCGACTATATTCCCTCCATATTCCCTTCGCGTCCTCCTACAACCTCACCAGCTCTAAAGATGAGGCGTTTCAGCAATTCCCTGAAAAGGCAGCACACCACCACCACCACCACCACCACCACCACAACCAACAAGAAGGATATTGAAAAAGCAAAAGAGGAGACAAGAGGAAGAGGGGGGACAGGAGGAGGAGATGAGATGAGGAGAGGAGAGGACACAGGACAAGAATATGAGACAGGAGAGTTGCAGGCCAGTGAGGAGGAGGAGGGTCTACTGTCTGGAGCGGAAAGTGGCAGTGGTAGTGAAGAAGACGAGTCTGGCGAAGAAATGGACAAGTGTGACCAGGCCTGTGGTATAAATGATGAGGGCCTAGACTCTGGAGAGGAAACGATGGACCAGGCCAGTGAAATTGAAGCATTGAGGAGGCAGGTCAATGCACTGAAACTAGAGAAAAAGGCAGGGTGGTTGGGTAATTTAAAGGCAAAGAGTGTGGAGGGAGACGATATGCGCTGCAGAGAACTGACAGGACTGAGCTGGAGCGGTTTTCAGTCGCTGTGTTCTTTCCTGATGCCATTTGTTGAGGCCAGCAAGTCTAAACTTACCCAAGAGGACCAGCTCTTCATTGTCCTTCTGAAATTGAGACAAAATCCATCCACATCACTGCTCAGCCATGTACTGAACATGGGGAAGACAACTATGCGAGACATTTTTTCTAAATGGATCAACCTGCTATATTGCAAAATCAGGTTTCTGATACACTGGCCAGACAGGGAGTGTATTCACACCACAACACCCCCAGCTATGAAAGCTCTGTTTCCCAAGCTCACCTGCATTGTGGACTGCTTTGAGATCCGCATTGAATCATCCAGAAATCTTAAAGCTAGGTAGGTAGTTGTACTACTTAGGGTGTGTGGAACATAATTGAAGCTAGTGTTAGTGTCCCAACTGAGTGGGATTCATTCACTCAATATTTATCTGTAGGATATTAAATATGATTTTGGTAACACTTTACATAAAGGTCAGGTCTATGCATCATAATGCATATATAAGACATATTTATTATAGCATTCTAATGCTTTATAATTGAATTATGATGCATTATAGACCCAACCTTTATGTAAAGTGTTAGCATGATTTCATTACTTGTTCTACAAACTAATTGAGGTAATCCAACAATTTTACTTTAACAGAGCCCAATTCTACTCCTATAAAAAGAGTGCAACGGTAAAGTATTTCATTGCGTGCAGTCCAGCTGGGAACATCATCTTCCTGAGCACAGGATGGGGAGGGAGAGCTTCAGATGTCAACATTGTGAGAGAGTGTGGCTTTCTTTCCCCCAACTACCATCACCATGGAGATCAGGTAGAGTCATGTCATCTGTGCTCTGTAATGCTATATTGTCTCTGTGCATAACTGTAATATATGTGTCAATATATATTACTGGAATCCTGGCAATTTGAACTGGAAACACATGAAGGTTCCATATGTGTTTCAAGTTCAAATCTGCTATCGAGCCAATCAAATAACTATGTGGAAAATGACCCCGAACAGAAAACTGGTATGCCACCTTCAAGAGCCGTGGGGCTACAGATATGCACAAAGCCTATGAACCATTGCTTGTCTCCCCCCCAGATCTTGGCTGACAGAGGCTTCCTGCTGCTTGACGACTTTGCTGTGCTGGGAGCACATCTGCTAACCCCTTCCTTCACCCAGGGCCGAAAGCAGCTACCTGGCAAAGAAGTGGAAGAGTCAAGAGTCAAGTCCAATGTCAGGATCCACATTGGTAGTGACTTTGCTCTGCTTCTGGTTTCTGTAATAATGTGTGTTTTCCGGGAGCGGGTTATCAGCCCACAGCCCAACCCTCAACCTGGAGGGCCAGTGGGATCACTCTTTGTCTGGTCTCTACCCTTCGACCTGTTCGGCGTGGGTGACCCTGCCAGGAGTACAATACTCCTGCCGACATAGCTCTAGGGGTCATGGAGACGCACAAACCACCCCACCACGATAAGGTGGTGATCCCATCGGGGGGAAAAAACAGTCTTTTGCTGTACTTAAATTATAATTCCTGTGGGCATCTCCTCCGATCCCGTCGGGGGGAAAAAACAGTCTTTTGCTGTACTTAAATTATAATTCCTGTGGGCATCTCCTCCGATCCCGTCGGGGGGGAAAAAACAGTCTTTTGCTGTACTTAAATTATAATTCATGTGGGCATCTTCTCTGTCATCTCAACAGAGCGGGTGATTGGCGTCCTGAAAGGCCGGTTCAGGATCCTTGATGGCCCCCTTTCACTTCGGCTTGTGAAGACCCTGAAAGAGGAGAAGGAGGGTCAAGTCACCATGCTCGACAAAATTGTCCATGTCTGTGGGGCTCTAGTGAACATGAGTGAGAGTGTTGTGTACTCATATTAAGGAAAGACATAAATACCTGTTTCAGCTTCACTGCCTGAGTGCTTTCTCCTACGAAGAAAATATGTGGTAGATTATTTATTTATTTTCTCTTACACACACACACTTCAAAATTAGATTATACGTTAAATTAATTCTAGTTGGTGATACCTTTTTCCTTCACTTGTGTCTCCCGGGATCTTGTCCTAAGTTCAGGGTAGATGTGTGTTTCCCAAAATGCTTGCAATCTGCTCAACTCCGTTGTGAGGAACACATCATCTTTCTTAACACGGAATATCACAGCCATATATGGAGTCCAGGTGACAAAATCACAATACTGTGCTTGACACACAAGCATCTGCATCTGGGTCTTTGTGTGAAAAGAAAATAATTCAAATGCATTATTAGTTGTCCTTCTGATGACAGTGCTTACATAAACACATACTGTAGGCTACATTTACTATTTGTATGATTCATTTGTAAAACCAATAAATCACCACTGACCATGGACACTACAGGTAAGCAGCTTTTACCTGTGTATAAAAGGAATGCTTGGCCTTCAATGACAATGGACTAAACAGATGTCCCTTTGGATCTTGTACCCAGTCATCAAGTGTCAGCTTCGTATCCTGTCCCCAGTTGTACGGGCATTTCACCTCCAGCACACCTTTCCCGCAACACTCACAGTGGACATAGGCATCACAGGACACACCTAGGTAGGGTAGTTATTGACAAATGTGAAAACCTGCTTTCTCCACTCTGAGATTGGAATGACCTTTAACATCCTCAGAAACATACACACCTAGGTAGGGTTGTTTTTGACAAATGTGAAAGCCTGCTTTCTCCACTCTTAGATTGGAATGGCCTTGGCATTCTTGAGAAACATACACCTTTCCTGAGGTTTTCTCTGTGTGGCTACAAAGTCCTTGGGCGTGGGTGTAAGTCTGGATGGCATGCTGCTCATTATTTCTTCCCCATTGAAGGTATATATTGCGGAGCTGTGTAGATGTAGGCTTACAAATTTTGAGGATGACAGATTGTGCTGGTTTGAAAATGTTTGTGTGTAACACCGAATGTGCAGTTGAGCCAGTGATGCGGCCTGCCCTCTGCATATGCCAGGTATCGGAAGAAGCCTGCTCCAGAGTTTCTTCCTCCACTAAAGCGATCTGTTCTTCTGTGATTGCTGGAACATGTGGTACAGGATTTTCAGAGCCAAAGAGCGAGCGGAGTGTAGGCGGGAGACTGATTGGGGGGGAGTTCACAGGGGGCACATCAGGCTGAGTAAAAGCATGCGAGTATTTGGCAAAACTGCTCAAACCTACTGGTTTTTCACCACTTGATGCGAGTAGTCCCAGGAGTACATTTTGTTCTGCCAGGGTGGATTCTGGGGCCATGATTTTGTTAGTTGATTTAAGTTTGTTTTTTGCCTCACTGCTGTATATCATAATGTCCTTTATTTGGCCAGCCTCAACTTTTTTTACAGACACATTGTTCCATTCGCATGCAATGCTTGTGGATGCAACAGCATTCATCCCCAGACGCACTGATGCCTCAATCTTAAATAGCACTGCACCAACATGTGAGCAGCTCTCACCAAGACTGAAAATCAAAGAAAAATTGCTTTAACAACCAACCACAGTTGCTACCCTACTATTATGTTAAGAATTTAGGTACATCAGTGAAACTTAAATACATGACTAACTCTGTATATGTAAGGTGTAGCCTATCAAAAAAGCTATATATATTCTCTCAATGACAACCTAGTCCAATTCAATGAAAAATAAAATGTTACCTTTGTTTAATGAACACCTACCCTGCCGTGCAGTCGCAATGAGCAACAATTATGCTCCCATCCATGCTGACAGCAACCCAGGCATTATGATATGCCTCGGTTACCTTCCAGGAAGGCTTAACCTTGGCCTTAAGAATGATGTGATTCAATCCCTCTGGTTCCAAATGAAGTATTGGCTGCACCCATCCACTTGTGAAGAAGATATGAGCATCCAGGGATCGATGGTTCTTCATTGTGTGGGTTGTATAGACCCCTGAAACCATTCAGAAGAGGTTTGTGAACTCCACAAGTGGAAAAAGTATTCAAATGTTAAAGGAAACACTACAACTGGATTTATGGCAGTTTAGATTTACAATATCAAGAAGTCAGACACAATCACCTGAGGAGCACAGGATTACATAGGATTACACTGCAATCAGTCATTTATTATATTATTCCTATTGATGCAGCTCCCTAAATTGAAATAAATACATTGTATGAAAACTGCAATAAAATAGATGAATTCCTAGGCATGATATGTGAATATACACGCACAGTGCCTAGTATGTATCTTTTTTCTAAAATACATTCATCACATGACAGTCTTGATCGCAATGTCGTTATAGTCACTGAAAATCCTCCTCTAAAGCCTGTACTTATCCGCACATGGACAAATGCAAAGTATGAAGTTCCAACCTTGTAGCCACGGATGTTCACTCACCATTCGGAACCTGTGTGCACTGCATTAATCAGTATTTCTCAATAAATATGTGTTTTAATCCCGTCTGTGTCGGAAGTTCCCTGTATTCCGTAATGAGTGTACTGGCGGAGCGCATCAGGTGAAAGCTGGTATTACACTCAATGCATAAGAGGAAATTGAACGGGGTTCAGGCACAGACTGGATTAAAACACTTATTCGTTGAGAAATACGGACCAATACAGTGCACACATGTTCCGAATGGTGAGTGAACATCCGTGGCAAGGTGAGCGCTTTATATTTTATCTATGGCAGTCTTCCAATAGGCTATTACTACAAACCTGGAGAATCCACTAGATAATTGACGATGTCGGGATATGTCACGTCTGGCCATTTAGTTGGGTCATTTCCCCAGCTACTTTTAGGCAAGTCGTAAGGACAACACGCTAAACCTACTAGTTGTAATTTCTCTTTGTACCGTCGGAGCTCCGCGGCAGGTAGAGAATTCATATAAGCCATGTTCACACCATTCACCACATACACGGAGAATCGTCTATTCAAAACCGGCGCCGCTTGTAATGATTAACGACAGACACGTCACGGAAGAGCGACAGGTTGTCTGTCTGTCAGCTCCTCTCCACTCTGTTAACATTATGGGTAACCCACCCGACTGGCAAATTAAATGTGAAACACACCATCTATTGAGAAAACAAGAAGATATGTTGACAAAGACACTCCATACATTTGGAAACATATTTTTATTTAAATCAATATCGTCTCCAGTTAATGTAGGAATATTTGAAAAGTAGGCTAACTCTCATATCCTCTCATAGGGAATGCATTGAGAGCTGCAGTTCATCCTTCTAACGGACCCCGAGTAGCGGCACTGTCTCAAAAGTGGGCGTGATTTTGTAGGCCTTCCGTTTCCGCCCGTGTGTCTCTATGTGACTAGAGGCTATGGCCGCAAAGCAAAGCGGGGAGGGAGGAGAGGGGAGGAGAGGAGCCGAGAGGAGAGGGGAGGCCAGAGAGGCCGGACTTCGCCTGACGTGTGTGCAGACCTGGCCTATATATTAGGCCTATAATGATTGTATCAGACTGTTAGCCACACCATTGAAGGATGAGGAGGAAATTGACTATTTAGAAGGGATGACAGAGGAAATGTTTGGAGAGTTTGAAGCGGCCCTGACATCTGTTGAGTTTTGGACCTCGGATCTAGGGGGTCATAGGCCATATAGGCCAGGTCTGACGTGTGTGCAGACCTGGCTAGAGGTTAGGGCCGCAAAGCAAAGCAAAGCGGGGAGCCGAGTGGAGACGGACTTCGCATGACGTGTGTGCAGAGCTATAATTAGCCGTCATGGTTCATAAATATCTCTTACAGAGCCATGTCACATGTCATTATTTATTTTTTTGTTTTTTAGCGGCGCTAGCCGCTCTATACCTTTAGGTATAGAGCGGATATTAGCCCTCTATGCCTGGCTTTTGCGTCAACGTTCTGATTGGTCAGGTGCGCCAACGTTCTGATTGGTCAGGTGCGTCAACGTTCTGATTGGTCAGGTGCGCCAAAGTTGTGATTGGTCACTATTCATGACATCACTATGATGTCATGAATATAGAATTCGATGTCTATATAAACGATGACAATGACTTCATCTTATTATTCATTTGGCTAAAGTCTCCGTCTAGGTAAGTTATTTAAAGTTAATATGACGAATAGAAAGAGAAAGATACAAGAACAGATGAAGGGTGAATGTATAGAAAGTCTGAGTTCGGGACCCAGTCATCCGTTATGACAGAATGGTTTGATAGAGACGATCGAGAATCCAAGAGTCCGTTAAGGTTCTGATTGGTCAGGCCCGTCAAGGTTCTGATTGGTCAGGCCCGTCAAGGTTCTGATTGGTCAGGCCCGTCAAGGTTCTGATTGGTCAGGCAAGGGGACTATTCATGACATCACTATGATGTCAAGGTTTATTTTTTATTTCCTCATGTTTTTTTTTGTATATATTTTTATTTGGCTAAAGTCTCCTTCTAGGTAAGTTATTTAAAGTTAGATCCTCAATTTAACTTTATCTGTCGTCGACGCTCTGATTGGTCAGACCCGTCAACAAAGTGATTGGTCAAGCTTCACATGACACATGGCTATAAACACATTATAAACACATATCGATGACATAATGTATTCAAAGGCGCCGCTACCTTCACACAGGGTGTGATTTTTTGTTTGGTAATGATGTGTTTTTGGGCGGTGCAACCGCCCCTATATGTGAGGTTTACAAATTGCACCCCCCCAACCCTGCGCTGTGATTGGCCACCAGTGTACCCCCCCCAAACCCTGCACCGTGATTGGCCACCATGACTCTATTCAGGACTGTCATTGGCTGGAAACACATGACACATGTGCATAGCCCTATAAATAGGACTATGCACTTAAAAAAAACACTTTCATGTTTTTTTTTAAGTGAATCACTTCCATCACTGTGATGACCACTGTGACCACACCGCTGGGTGTGATTTTTGAGTGGTGCCAACCACTCCTACATTTGACTTTGTCCGTGTGTCCGTATGTCCGTCCGTCCGTATGTCCGTCCGTATGATTGGTCAAGCTTCACGTGACACGTGACAATATGTTGTCACGTGTCACGTGACAACATATCGTTGCTGATTGCAACACAAGGATGCAACCAGTTACACTTTCAAAGGCACCACTCTCAATACGTGGGGCCCACGTGGGGCGCTCTAACGAAACTTTGGGATCATCCTAGGAGTCTCTGAGATGTGGATCCATGTCAAAAAATCCTTCTGGTCGGCCGCTCCAATGTTAACTCCTTGACTAAAAGCTTAATATTTAATGTTGCTTTTTAACGGGGTGGAAGTGAGCCGTTTTTGATCGGCGATCACGCTGCAATGGAGGATCGCGTTAGAAATATTATTGTTCCAGGCGTTAGTCGGGACCCTCCGCCGTCGTCGGGGCTTCTACAGCACGAAACGTATCAACGTAAGTGGATGGAAGATATGCAGGCACTGAACGTACCCTATTTTAATAAACCTCTGGCACACAATGTGTTAAAACCTTTTTCCATATAAGATGTGCTTACGCAATGTCTCTTTTAGTTTTTCTTCATAATGCTTTTCCACCTGCTTTGCACTCTCTCTCTCTGTTTCCTGTCAACATTCGTCTTACAGTTTTTCTCGAATGTCAGAACACATTTCTGGAAACTGCCCTCCGTTTTCACTAAACTCTAAACACAAAACACTTTTCTCAAGCTAGCTCCACAAAAACTCGCATTCTCTTTGCAAAACCAAACTCTCACTCCAAAACCCAAACTTTCACCACAAAACTGTTGCTCCTATGGCCAAACCAAAACTTTGACAACAAAATCGTCCTCGCAGCTTGCAAAAATGTAAACACTATTGGGTATCAATCACACACTTCAATAAAAATTGAAAAAACAATGTTCAGGGTGTGATGTTCTATATATCCCATCATCTGTATAGTAATCACATCTGTATAGTAATCAATAGTAAGTCACAGATTATTTTTGGGGGAATTGAATCCCATTTATTGATGACAACTAATGGGGAAATACAGTACAAAATAAAACATGTCAAAAATTCTTGGATTCTTGTAAAGAGGTACTGTATATTGTGCAAGGTCACACGACTGCAATCATGGGGTTTGTGCGGGGGCCTGTGCATCACGTCGTCGGGCGGGGTCAGGCCACAGGACCTCGTCGACATCGCAGGCTATGTTTTCCCTCGCCAGGCAGCGGGGGAAGAAAGCTCTGGCATGCCGGACCCAGCCTAAACTAAACTGGCCTATATAGGTGTTGTCACATCAGTGGCAGGTGTCTTCAATTTTGAGTCACCGTGTTTAAGCAATGACACCTGTGCCTTCGTTGTGTTCAACTTTTGATGACTGAGTCTACCATTTTGCATCATGTGAGCAAAATGAGTTCAGTGAATGAGAATGTGTTCATATTGTTGTGCAACGTGTGTTTTAGCAAGTGCGAAAGTGTTTAGACTAAGTGCAAATGTGTTTAGAGTTCTGCAACGTGTGTTTTGGCAAATGCCAATGTGTTCAGAGTTTTGTGAAATCGGAGATTGAGGTGAAATGTGTTTATAGTTAAGCCAACTGGGGGCCTGATTTATTAAATGTGTTTAGGCAACTGGTCATTGTGCTCAGAGATCTAGAAATTGTGCTTTAGCAATCGAGAAAAAGTGGTTGACTTGTATTCTTTGTTTAAAAAAAAAATCCAATCTTTGTGTGTTAATCTATCCATTCAATGGCCAGCTCAGTGGCCTTGTAGTTAGAGAGTCCGCCATGGGATTGGGGGGTCGGGGTTCCATTCCCCAGCCGTGTCTTACCAAACAGTATGAAAATGGGACCTAGTGCCTCCTTGCTTGGCACTCAGCATCAAGGGTTGGATTGGGGGGAACATCCATCACATCCGTCGATTCCTTCTAGCAGAGTTTTTTTGGACGTAGATCTACGTTTATGGCACCCGACGGTTAGATTAGAGACAACCTAGATTTACGTCCTTGGTACTCAATGTGTTCTCAAAAAAATAGCAATCTTTGTGTATTAAGTGTTATAAATCCCCGGAGCGCTCAGCAGCAAAAAAAAGAAGAAAAAAAATGTTTTGGCCGCTTGTCCTATTTGAATGAAATCTTGATCAAGGACGTGCGCTGTGGACTTCAGGATGTCTGTGTGTCTGTGTCTGTCTGTGCGACCGGAAAAAAAAAATATCAACAGCTGCATATAGCAAAAGATTTCTCACGTTCCTTCCTCAAAACTAAGCACTGATGGTGGTTTATTTGGTACTGACTGATTTTACTTGCATTAAAGAGCTGGTGCCATGTTTTTGCACTGTTTCTGTTTTTCATGTGTCTATGAGTTTGATAGAACTTCATTAAGCCCCCCGGAGGTGGTTTTATGTCTTCTCTGATTATTTGGAGTTTCTTCCTGGAGGCTGAAATCTTGAGGGTCAAACGTGCCAATATAGAAACAGCCCTTTAGTGACATCACAGAGCCCCCAAAAAACATACCCTCCCCCTCATTATCATAACACAACAGGTGTGGGCATGAGGAGGAGGAGGGACTAGGACAGGTGGGTGGTGCTAAGGTGGTGGAGGAGGTGCTAAGTTGAGAACCAGGCATACTTAATGAACTGGAGGCGTGTCCACATAAAAACATTTTTTAAACAATTTCTGTACACTTTTTTTGGGGGGAAAAAATCCTTACATAATAATAATACCTTATGATCAGGTTTTAGGGTTGAAAAATATCATGGCACTCCATCTTTAAAGGAGACACACCATGAATTTAAAAAAAATATTTGATATTTAATATCATATGGTGTATGTCCCTCAAACCATTTTCAAAAGGTTTGAGCCTAAATCAACACTCAGATATACTCATCCCAAGTCAATTCTCTCAGGCTTATAAAGCACTTTCACCTGCAATACCACATTGTCCTGTTTGGCACGGGGCGCTATTGAGTCAGTTTGTATGCATGTTATCTCCTGGTTCTGTGTGGAAAAAGTAAGCGGACTCAGTGGCGCTGTCTTTTTCCCTATAGGACTGACCGTGGGTAGCTACCTGGGATGTATGGACTTGCACTGTATCTCTTTCTGTCTATCCTCTGTCTCTGTATCTCTTTCTGTCTCTCCTCTGTCTCTCCTCTCTCTCTCTCTCTCTCTCTCTTCTTTCCCCCGACACGGTCGAGGCAGACGGCTGTCACCCTAGAACCTAGGGTCTGCCTGACGTTTCTTCCAGTTAAGAGGGAGTTTTTCGTTGCCACTGTCGCAAAATTGCTTGTTCAGGGTGGGATTGTCGGGTCTCTTCTCTACATGTAAAGTGTCTTGAGACAACTTGTTGTGATTTGACACTTTAATAAAATTGAATTGAATTGAATTGAATGTAAGTTGGGGCTTGATCAACCCCGGCTGGGTCACCTGGGCGAGGGTGTATGTTGCGAGACCCGAAACATCCTATGACCCCAGGCTACAACACTGATGATACATCCCAGGTGCATCCATGTGATGTATTCTTTATTGTATGCACTTAATTTAGGAGAGAATATCTCAACTGTTCTTGGCTAATATGACCCCAGGGAACAACTTAGGAACTGTGACTAATTCTCTATCCGGGATGAAATACCCGAAAATGACCTCGCCCTCTTTTTAAATGACCATAACCGGTGCACTATACGTTTGAACCACATTTTGAGCTATGAATGCAAACTTGGTGTCTAAATCATGTTTTTTGACAATTAGAAACATGTTTGAATGCTTATTTTTTTTATTTAATCTATCTAGAGGACACTAATTTGATTATCACAAATATGGCTACTATGTTATGAAACAACCAATGTATCTTACGATGTAATTTTATTGAAACAAGAATGATTTAACAGTAGAACTAATTCCTATGATGATAGGCCTACAGCTACAGCTAATACAGTATGTTCAACAATGCTCAGCATAAAGTGTAATACTATATATAGTATACTATTCTATACACCATTGACTAGTATGATATCATACAGTACTAGTCACTAGCCACTGTCAGGATTCATCTACTCTGCTGTGGAAACCACAGCTCTTGCCGGTGTACAATATATGATGATAACCATATACTCCAATCTTTGGACATGGAAAATCCATCTTTTCAGGCTCCAAAGTAAGGGTGACCAGAGTTTCTTTGAGATACCTGTACTCCTTTTCCCATAGTCAGGGAAGGCTGATGTTGGTCAAATAGTACCAGGTCCCTTGAGAACCTTCCTCCCACCCAAGCTGCTCTGATTGAGCATATCAGAACCTGGGAACCTTACTGGACCCATCTTGCAGATGCCAGTAAATCTTGCGCCATCCTCCTCCACTGTGGCTGCAAAAGTCATGTAGTGGACACAGCAAATGCTGCAAAACTGGAGTCTGCTGCATCTCTATATGTAGATGTTGTGTGATTAGGACATTAAAAACAGTCATCACCCGAGGAATCAAAAGGACCGAACACATGCAACTGTGTGTGTGTGATAAAGTATGTACAGTATCAGTTATCGCAGAGCTGTTCTGTTGTTGTAGTAACACCAAGACACATTTCTAGCAACGATTTGTTGTTTAGCAATTCACTTTTCTGATTATAATTTGAACATATTGTTCAAGTTTCATACACCTTCTTTGACTATTATGATAGTATTCACTTTATGCTGAGCATTGATGTGCATACTGTACTGGTTGTTTCTGTATCCTTTGGATTATATAGTCATATTATGTTGTTTTGATAAAATTACATTGTTTTCTCCGGTTTGATCTTAACTCATTCCTACAACTACTGTATACATTCAGTCTGGATGAAACTTTATGTTACATAACATGTTTGGTATAGTGGCCATATTTGTAATAAGCAAGTTAGTGTGCTCTACATGGATTCAATCATAAATATGAGCATTCCGATGTGTTTCTAAAGCTCAAAAAGCATAAAGTAGCCAAAAATGTCACTAAGGTAAGTGAAACACATTTGCAAAACTAATATTTCTTTGAAATATGCAAAATAGAGGTCCATCCACACCCAGTCATAAAGATAAGCATTCCAACATTGTCAAAAGAAACATGATTTAGACACCAAGTTTTCTCATTTATAGCTCATCTGGTTCCAAAGCTTTAGCCAAAACCTTTTTCAGGTGGTGGCCATTTTCGATTTGGCCACAATGACGACCCAGAGCATTGCTGGCTCAGGTACCCTTGCTCAATCATTGGAGCATGCCCTGGGTAACATCAATTTAGGTGCTTCTAGACTGATTCACACAAAATTATTCCTATAACCCTGAACTGTAATATGTTGGCAGTTTCTTTTGCATTTTTTAGCTGTTCTGTCATAAAATATCAACTTAGAAATATTACACTTTACTATGTTTCCCTAAACATAAGTATTCTGAACATTTTGAGCTTCTCAGTAAATCTGTAGCTCCAACAGTTTAGCGCATAGAGCCATGTTGGAAGTAGTGCACCGGTTATGGTCATTTTAAAAAGGGCGTGGTCATTTTCGGGTATTTCATCCCGGATAAAGAATTAGTCACAGTTCATAAGTTGTTCCCTGGGGTCATATTAGCCAAGAACAGTTGAGATATTCTCTCCAAAATTAAGTGCATATGTGACAGGGTCAAAGCAGGGGGGTGAAACCAAATTGTAACATTTTTTATTGATGATGGCAAACCTGTATTACGCACTTAAAAACATCATTCTCTTAACTATATTTCTGCACTGCATGTTTTATGGTTGACAATGTATTTCCCCCCGGTCCCCGAGCCACTTGACATTGGACTCCCCTATAGGCTGTGTGACATTGGCCTTGTGACAGCGGGCGGCCAATGTCCCCAGGTCACGCTGGTGGCAGAGCGAATGAGGGCGGAGTAGGGTGTGGCCCACCTTATTCAAAAGTGAGCGCGAGCCACTTGGACAGCAGAGAGACAGGCATACAGGGCAGTGTGGAAGTGACAGCCAGAAGGGACGGTTGTGCACAGGAGGAGCAGACATACCACGGAGCAGAGGTGGGGAATACAGTGATCGCGGCACGTACCAAGCCACCAGCAGCGGACGGTGAGCAGACGGCGCAGTAGCAGCAGAGACGGGGAGGACAGACAGACGAACCAAGGAACGGAGGAGAGGTCCAGTGGCGATAACGTTGCGTGCTTCACACCCTCAAAGCCAGACGTACAGTCTGGCGGGCGAGTAAGTGTCCTTCTATGCAACGTTACCTTTATAAACCCACGGTCCTAAACCTCATATGTGAAATATACCTGAACAGATGAACTGGTTCTAGTTTCTATGATTGCAGGCAATACGCACGAAGACAAGAAGAGACAGTGATTCCTGGCCTAAACCCCCGCTCCAGTTAAACCCCATATAAGGACATTCCCACCTTTTGCATTGAACCGTGATGAGTATATGACATATAGCAATTGAATTGGCACTTGGCACTTTACTGCTTCAGTAATAGTTGGCACTTTAACGCTAAATTCATTATTTATTTGCTATAGTTTGCACAAGCCCTGTCTGTTTTTAGTGTTTGGTGATTGTCTGTATTCCTGTATTTTAGTTAGTTAGTGGGCGCATTAGGAGGTTGAGGTTTTAGAATTAGTGTTATATTTTGTTTATGCTTTTCAATATTTTATGGCTTATAGACGCCACTGTATTAGCTTAATAAAATAGATTACCTTTTTATACAAACCTGTTTCCGTCCAGCTTTCTCCAAGGGATATGTGTTGAAGTGTTGTTCTCATATAAAAGTATTGTACTTACCTGGGTAAACTCGAACCTGTGAATAGCCTAAGAAAGAGTGTTACAGAGGACCCTACCTCTTAAATAAAAAGGTGGCGTAGTCTTGCAGTACCTAACAAACAGTATTATTCTCACAGTAATTACGCACCCCGCACTTTACCGTGCAACTGATATTTTATTGTTGTGAGTTTAATGTGTATTGTTATTTATTTATTATTGAGACAAAGTAAAGAGTGTCAGCATTCTAAAAAGAAGTGGCAAGTTACATGTGACAACCTGGCCACCGTCACATATTTGGCGTAGCGCGGCAGGACTGGGTAGAGAACAACACAAAATCCCTAAGAGAAACTGTATTGAAATTTTGCTGTTTTGCTGCTTTTTGTTTTGTTTTGTTTGGTTGAATCAAGAAAGTAATGATGATGATGCCAGTGTATCCAGGGGCACCGTGGCTACCTAAGTTTTCGGGCATAGAAGGTGAGGAGAAATACAGGGAATGGAGAGAACAGATTAAAGGATTATTGGGCACTCAGGATTTAACAGAGGAGAAAAAAGTTGCTTTTGTAGTACAGACCCTTACTGAGGAAGCTAAGCGACAAATTAGTGTAATTGACAAGGAAGATCGCAATACAGTGGCCAAAGTCTTTAAATGTTTAGACACGTTGTATAAAACATCTGTTTCTGCTTCCCAAGCTCGTGCCTTGTTCTATGGCTGTGCGCAACGCGCAGGCGAAAGTGTGCAGGCTTATATTTTGAGGCTTAGAGAGTTGTTCTGCGGGCTGCGGCGGCTCGACCCAGACACCGCTCCCTCCGATGCCATTCTGCGAGAGCAGTTACTTGTAGGACTGTCTGAAGGCCCTCTGGGTCAAGCCTTAAGAATATATGCCCGTCGAAACCCCACAGAAGACTTCGCCGCCCTAAAAAATGAGGCCTTCCTACTAGACACTGAACATAGAAGAGAAGGGACTGCTGAAATCTTGTGCCATGCTGTTAAACCTGTCTCTATCCCAACACCCTCACAGGAATCTGAATGGAGAGAGAAACTGAAACAGGAGATTATGGAAGACGTCAAATCGCAAATGCAGGGGTTTACGCAGGAGCTCATGAAAGAGATCAGACCGCTCCTTCGACCCAACACCACCGATACACGACCTCGCGGTTCGCCTCCATCTGAACGACGCCGGGAGCCGTACCAACGCAACGAGTGGGATGAGGGAGGTAGGCCGATCTGTAGGAGCTGTAGGCAGTCTGGGCACATTGCTCGCTTTTGTAAATCTGACCCCAATCATTTAAACTAGTACGCCCTGTCGCCGAGGTCCGGGAGACAGGGGTGCAGCGCGCACTCGCCAGATCAAGGGCTAATGAAGTGTTTATTGGGGACTGTCCGACTATTGGGATCACTATGGGAGGAGTCCACTTAAGGGGGTTACTGGATACTGGGTCACAAGTCACATTAATGCAGCAAAGCTTATTTGAGGAAAAATTCTCACACCTAACGTTGGGAAATGGGCCCCTTGTTTTTAAATTACGCGCCGCTAATGGTCTTGACTTACCGTACACTGGCTATGCCATATTGGACCTAGAGCTGGAGGGAATGAAGATCCCAGGGAGAGGAGTTGTAATCGTGAAAGATGAACATTGTACTCAACCGCTGATTATTGGGATGAATGTCGTGAACGCTGTATGGCATGCCCTCTTTAAATGGCCTGGGAGGCCTGTGTTTCCATGTCAGCAGGGAAGGACGCTGTGGAAGGACGCATTCGCCACCTGTAGGAGGGTGGAGGCAGTGACGAACGAAGATGGGTCCATCGGTTATGTGTGGCCGGTCGGCCGGCGGAAGATTCGAATCCCCGCGCAGAGTGAAGTGATGATCTGGGGCCGCGCTTGGAGAGGACCAAATGGAGCGGACTACGAGGCCTTGATGGAAGCCTTGCCGGATGGAAAAGATTTGGGAGTGGCCCGTGCCCTCGTCACGGTGCGCCACGGACGTGTTCCCATACGAGTGTGCAACCCACACGCATATAGTCTGGTCCTGGACCGCCACCAGAAGCTGGGGAGGCTGTACCCGGTGGAAGAAGCGGATGTCCGAGGCGGCAGGGACCTGAGCCTGTCCCTGGGGACCGACGGAGAGGTGGAAGTGGCCGTAATCAGTGTGGAAGATGATGGACCACTGAAGACCCTGCCCGAAGAGATGGAAGTGTTGACGGAGCGTGATGACCTGCCGGAGGCGCAGAAGAGAGAGTTACACGAGATGTTGTGTCGGTGGAAGAAGGTGTTCGCCATCCATGACGAGGATTTCGGACGGACGGACGTCGTGCAACACCAGATACCGACCGGAGACGCGGCACCCATACGAGAGCGACACCGGCCGTTGCCGCCCTCCATGTACCGGGAGATGAAGACCCTCCTGAATGAGATGCTGGAGAAGGGAGTCATCAAGGAGAGTTGCAGTCCGTGGGCGGCACCTATCGTACTGGTCAAGAAGAAAGATGGCAGCTGGAGGTTCTGCGTCGACTACAGGAAACTTAACGCCGTGACGCACAAGGACGCCTTCCCCCTACCCAGGATAGAAGAGACGCTCACCAGCCTGACGAAGGCGCAATGGTTCTCCACGTTAGACCTGGCCAGCGGGTATTGGCAAGTAGGAATGGATCCCCGGGACCGGGAGAAGACCGCCTTTACGACCCCGCTGGGCCTGTTCGAGTTTCAACGCATGCCGTTCGGGCTTTGTAATGCGCCCGCGACGTTCCAGAGGCTGATGCAGCAGTGTCTGAGTGGTCAGGTGACAGAATCCTTGCTGGTATATCTTGATGACATTATAGTATATTCACCTGACTTCTCCTCTCATCTACAGCACCTCGAGCTCGTCTTCCAACGCCTGTGGAGACATGGACTGAAGCTGCGGTTAGACAAATGCAAACTTCTGCGGAGGGAAGTGCAATTTCTGGGCCATGTCGTGGACAAAGAGGGAGTGCGGCCCGATCCGGAGAAAGTGGTGGCAGTGCGGGACTGGACACCACCCTCAACGGTCCGCGAGGTCCGCGCGTTTCTAGGTCTAGCGGGTTACTATAGGCGTTTCGTGTCCTCTTTTGCTGCTATAGCACGACCCTTAAACAACTTATTGATAGGAATCCCAAATGACGTAAAATCCCACCAGTGTAAAGTCGAGTGGACTTCGGAGTGCCAGCGGGCGTTTGATGCGTTAAAGAGTGCCCTCACACAAGCCCCGGTGTTAGCGTATGCGGATTATACACAGCCTTTTGTGGTTTACACTGATGCGAGTGGCCGTGGGTTGGGAGCGGTTCTAGCCCAGGTCCAAGACGGTCACGAACGTGTAATAGCTTATGCAAGCCGCAGTCTCCACCCGACCGAGCAGAATGACGCAAATTATAGCTCGTTCAAATTGGAGCTTTTGGCCCTTAAATGGGCCGTGACCGAGAAGTTTAAATATTATCTCACTGGCGCTCGATTCACAATATTCACGGACAATAACCCTGTTGCGCATCTCCAAACGGCTAGATTGGGAGCTGTGGAACAACGGTGGGCTGCTCAACTTGCGTCGTTTACTTTCGACATCAAGTATCGACCGGGCAAAAACAACGCCAACGCTGATGCCCTATCGCGGTTCCCAGTGCAGCCTGTAGATGTGGCGGCTGTACAATCGACGCCAGCAGCCCGGGAGGATGAGTGGAGAGAGACGCAGGATCGGGATCCAGATGTGCAGGTGGTGAAGAGGTGCGTGGAACGGGGGAGAGCCCCTAATATGGTGGAGAGGAAGAATTGGACTCGGGGAGCGCGGCAACTGTTACGCCAGTGGAACAAACTGATTATACGAAATCATGTGTTATATAGGAAGGTGACCGATCCTTATACCAAAGAACAATACTCACAGATCATTTGTCCAGGTTCACGCAGAGAGGAGGTATGGAGAGGAATCCACACGGCCGCGGCGCATGCTGGGTTGGAGAGGACCTTGGCCCAGCTGCGACGTCGGTTCTATTGGCCAGGCATGGAGGGAGCGGTGCGTCAGTTACAACAGGGTTGTGTCGCCTGCAGCCTGCAGAGGAACAGGTCAGAGCCTCGGGCCCCCTTACAACCCTTTGAAGTCTCATATCCACTAGAAGTAATAGCCATTGATTTCCTCACATTAGGTAGGCCTGCTGATGCGTGGCAAAACATTCTGGTAGCTACTGACTTATTCACCCGTTATAGTTGGGCTATTGCCACCCGAGACCAGACTGCGCACACCACTGTCCGTGCGTTATGGACGCATATTATCCAGCCGTTCGGCTGTCCGGCCCGGTTCCACTCAGATCGAGGCCCCAACTTCGAGTCCGAGTTAATGCACCATTTATGTCAGACTTATGGTATTGCAAAAAGTCGCACCACTCCGTACCACCCGGCTGGGAACGGTGGAGTGGAACGATTTAATCAGACATTACTGAACATGTTGCGATCACTAGACACTGATAAACAAGGAAGATGGAATGAGCACTTACCCGAGTTAGTTCATGCTTATAACAACACGATCCATAGTGCTACGGGTTATGCCCCCGCCTACTTAATGTTTGGCCGACATTTGAGGCGCCCTATAGATGTCCAGTTAGGAGTGCAGTCAGCGCAAGAGCGCATGGGAGTGGGTGGCTGGGTACAGGACCACCAACAGAGAATGGCGACAGCTTATAGGACCGCAGGGGAGAGGATGGGAGAAACGGCCAAGAGGAGAAAGCAGGTTTATGACCGTAGGGCCGGTATTACACCCCTATTACCAGGAGAGAGAGTGTGGATTCGAAATAGGAAGAGAGATGGCCAGGGGAAATTGAGTACGTGGTGGGACCCCGAGCCTTACGCAGTGATGGAACAGGTGGGAGCTACGGGGTTGGTGTACCGAGTCAGACCCGAGAAGGGGGGGCGAGAAAAGACCATACATAGAAATGCGTTGAAAGTGTGTGTAGCCCCCAGGTCGCCCCACGAGGACCCCCCAGCTGTAGTGCAGCCCGAGCAGGTAGAAGCAACAACGCCGCAGTATTATGGGTTTCTCTCCGTCCCGAGAGCACCAGATGAGCCACGGCGCTCGGGAAGAGCAAATATAGGCCAGCCACCCCAGAGGTATGGACATGATTAGGGACAGTTGCAGGGACTGGCAACGGAAAAGTGGGGGGGGATGTGACAGGGTCAAAGCAGGGGGGTGAAACCAAATTGTAACATTTTTTATTGATGATGGCAAACCTGTATTACGCACTTAAAAACATCATTCTCTTAACTATATTTCTGCACTGCATGTTTTATGGTTGACAATGTATTTCCCCCCGGTCCCCGAGCCACTTGACATTGGACTCCCCTATAGGCTGTGTGACATTGGCCTTGTGACAGCGGGCGGCCAATGTCCCCAGGTCACGCTGGTGGCAGAGCGAATGAGGGCGGAGTAGGGTGTGGCCCACCTTATTCAAAAGTGAGCGCGAGCCACTTGGACAGCAGAGAGACAGGCATACAGGGCAGTGTGGAAGTGACAGCCAGAAGGGACGGTTGTGCACAGGAGGAGCAGACATACCACGGAGCAGAGGTGGGGAATACAGTGATCGCGGCACGTACCAAGCCACCAGCAGCGGACGGTGAGCAGACGGCGCAGTAGCAGCAGAGACGGGGAGGACAGACAGACGAACCAAGGAACGGAGGAGAGGTCCAGTGGCGATAACGTTGCGCGCTTCACACCCTCAAAGCCAGACGTACAGTCTGGCGGGCGAGTAAGTGTCCTTCTATGCAACGTTACCTTTATAAACCCACGGTCCTAAACCTCATATGTGAAATATACCTGAACAGATGAACTGGTTCTAGTTTCTATGATTGCAGGCAATACGCACGAAGACAAGAAGAGACAGTGATTCCTGGCCTAAACCCCCGCTCCAGTTAAACCCCATATAAGGACATTCCCACCTTTTGCATTGAACCGTGATGAGTATATGACATATAGCAATTGAATTGGCACTTGGCACTTTACTGCTTCAGTAATAGTTGGCACTTTAACGCTAAATTCATTATTTATTTGCTATAGTTTGCACAAGCCCTGTCTGTTTTTAGTGTTTGGTGATTGTCTGTATTCCTGTATTTTAGTTAGTTAGTGGGCGCATTAGGAGGTTGAGGTTTTAGAATTAGTGTTATATTTTGTTTATGCTTTTCAATATTTTATGGCTTATAGACGCCACTGTATTAGCTTAATAAAATAGATTACCTTTTTATACAAACCTGTTTCCGTCCAGCTTTCTCCAAGGGATATGTGTTGAAGTGTTGTTCTCATATAAAAGTATTGTACTTACCTGGGTAAACTCGAACCTGTGAATAGCCTAAGAAAGAGTGTTACAGAGGACCCTACCTCTTAAATAAAAAGGTGGCGTAGTCTTGCAGTACCTAACAAACAGTATTATTCTCACAGTAATTACGCACCCCGCACTTTACCGTGCAACTGATATTTTATTGTTGTGAGTTTAATGTGTATTGTTATTTATTTATTATTGAGACAAAGTAAAGAGTGTCAGCATTCTAAAAAGAAGTGGCAAGTTACATGTGACAACCTGGCCACCGTCACACATACATATCTTAGCCAGGTCCTAGAAAGTGAATGACCCCTGCTGGTGGAGCTTCCACACCACAAGTATATAGTTGTAAGGAGTTTACGGTTAAATGTGAGATTATACTAAGATCCCCTGACCAACATGGAACCTCTGTGCTGAGAGTCTGATGACTATCCCTCTACACCATCTCTCACTGACTCCAGCCAGCATTCAGTTACTAAAGTTGAAAAGCAATGAACAACTGGGTTTTGAACATGGAATCTTCTGGTTGCAAGCCCTGTATCCAAACCACTGCACCTCAGTGGTTCTTACGTCTTCTGTTCACTTGCGTCCTGTTCAGTGAACGATTAGATAAAGGTAAAGCCCCAGGTAAAGATTGGAAAGATGTCCTTGCTGGTTTGGACCTTCTGTGTGCAAGGCCTGTATCTTAACAACTGCACCACCATGGTTCATTACTTCCCTGGTCTCTTGCACGCTCTTCAGTGAAAGATTAGATGAAGGTGCAAGAGTCAGGTAAAAGTTGGGGATATGTCCTGGTTGGATTTGAACTGGGAGCCTTCTGATTACAAGTCCTGTATCTAAACCATTGCACCACAGTGATTCGTATAGTGGTGTTCACTTGTGTGGTCTACAATGAAAGATTAGATAAAGGTGAAAGCGCCAGGTTAAAGTTGGAAAGATGTCCTTGCTGGTTTTCAGATGTACCTTTTAAAAGTTAAATATCTCAAAAACTACAAAACATTTCAAAGTAAAACGTTCAAGTATTTGTGTGCTGAGAGCCCTTTGACGCCCCCCACCGATGGTCCTCCGTGTAGGTTGACGGCATGGGACTTGAACCTGCGAAATGTCTGTAGCAGAGGCAACTGATCAAGCACACCACACCACACCACTGCACCAACGCACCTTTGGGCCCTCAGCAGGTGTCTTCTAGTGCTTTTGACTTTTGTCTGTAGCAGAGGCAACCGAGGTCAAGATTTTGGCACCTAAAAAAAACCCACATATGCTGTGAATCAGTGAGAGATGCCCTAGTGAGCTAGTGATCCGACTCCCAGTACAGAAGTTCAATGTTCGATTCCCAGTCTTTCTATTGTTCATTACATTTCAACTTTACTAACTAAAGCTAACATACAAAAGAGCACTCCAACAGTACTAAGAGACATGTGTTCTGAATCAGTGAGAGATGCCTAGTGGGTTGGTGAGCCGACACCCAGTACAGAGGTTCCAAGTTCAACTCTTTCATTACTTTACTAACTGAAGGCTAGCATACAAAAGAGACATACGTTGGGAGTGGCTGAGAGATGGTATAGTGGTCTAAAGATCGGACTCTCAGCATGGAGATGCCATGTTCAAATCCCAGTCCTTCTATGGTTCATTGCTTTTCACATTTACTAACTGACTGAAGGCTGATATATAAAAGAACACTTCAAGAGTACTAAGAGACATCTGTTTAAAGCCAGTGAGAGATGGTGTAGTGGTATAGAGATCAGACTCTCAGCGCAGAGGTTTCATGTTCAAATCCCAGTCGTTTTCTATGAAATATATAGACATTTGCTTTTCTGACAGTGAGTAAAATGGCCTATAGGAAATTCTGCTACCTGTTAGACCCAATGTTGTAATATTACATTTCAATAAAACCTTACGAAAACTATATATTTTTAAAAATACTATATTTTCCTCTCCAAAGTACTCCTACAACACCATCTGAAAGGTTGAATATTTTTTTTTCCCAAGTATAAATATATCCGGGTCTTGCAGGGTTAAAGAATAATGGTGAAATCAGTGTAAGACAGACAACCCAAAAATATGTTTTTGGACATATACTACCAATTTGTAATTAGAGAGTTATTTAGCCGAATCAAGGCATCCCATTTTGTTTAAGTCATATGATAAATCCCATGAATTATGGGAATCAAGGGTCCCAAAAGCCTTCACCGTTAAAGCGGTGAAGGCTTTTGGGACCCTTGATCCTTTTAAACGGTGAAGGCTTCAGTCCAGGTGCTGAAGATGATTGATAATTGAAGATGAGATAATTTGTCAACATTTCATTTCATTGCATTCATTCCTATATCAGCTGTGTCCTTAGTCTAAATCCACACACCTTTACCTGTAGCGCCATCTGTTGATATATTTAAACATCACAGACTTGTAAAAGTTAAAATAATGACTTGGTGGTGGCGCACAACACCACCAACCAAACGCTGGATTTAAAGCCCATACATTTTCCCCATAGATGTCCTTACTGGGTTTGAAATCAGGACCTTCTGTGTGCAAGGCCTGTATCTTAAACAGTGCACCAGCATGGTTCATACTTTCTCTGGTCTCTTGCACGCTGTTCAGTGAAGGATTAGATGAAGGTGCAAGAGTCGGGTAAAAGTTGGAAAAACGTCCTGGTTGGATTTGAACCAGGAGCTCCTGGTTACAAACCCTGTATCTAAACGACTGGACCACAGTGGCTTGTACCTATTCTGTTCACTTGTGTGATCTTCAATGAAAGATTAGATAAAGGTAAAAGCGCTAGGTAAAAGTTGGAAAGATGTCCTTGCTGATTTTCAGATGTAGGTTTTAAAAGTTAAATATCTCAAAAACTACAAAACATTTCAAAGTAAAAAGTTCAAGCATTTGTGTGCTGAGAGCCTTTTGACGTCCCACCGAGTACGTTGATGGCATGGGACTTGAATCTGCAAACTGTCTGTAGCAGAGGCAACTGATCAAGCACACCACATCACTGCGCCAACGCACCTTTGGGCCCTCAGCACTTCAACAATACAAGAGACATTAGCAGAGAGAGACTGAATGACGGTCTAATGGTCTAATCATCAGACTCTCTACACAGAAATGCCATGTTCAAATCTCAGTCCTCCTATAGTTCATTACTTTTCAACTTTACTAACTGAAGGCTAACATACAAAAGAGCGCTCCAACAGTACTAAGAGATATATGTTCTAAATCAGTGAGAGATGCCCTAGTGAGCTAGTGATCCGACTCCCAGTAGAGAGGTAAGAGACATCTGCCTTGGCCAGTGAGAGATGGTGTAGTGGTATAGAGATCAGACTCTCGCACAGAGGTGTTATGTTCAAATCCCAGTCGTCCCATATTTGTATGAAGTATGTAGACATTTGCCATGTTATTCTGACAGTGAGTAAAAATGGCCTATAGGCTAGGAAATTCTGCTACCTGTTAGACTCAATGTTGTAATATTACAACATTTCAATAAAACCTTACGAGAACTATACATAAAAAAAAAATACTATATTTTCCTCTCCAAAGTACTCCTACAACACCATCTGAAAGGTTGATTTTTTTTTTCCCCAAGTAGAAATATATCCGGGTCTTGCAGGGTTAAATAATAATGGTGAAATCAGTGTAAGACAGACAAACCAAAAATGTTGTACTTTATTTGTACTTTTACTCAAGTACATTTTTAATACTGGACTTCTACTTGTAACAGAGTTGCAGTATTGATACTTTTACCAACAGTAAGTAAAACATGTGAGTACATCTACCATCACTGAAGTCAATCTTAATTTCCTTTGTGTTAGTTAGTGGTGCAAAAACATGTAGGCTATAGCAGTAGGCTATGTAATATATACTACAGATTATGAAACTGTGCAGAACAACTTTTTCCCCCCTAGACATACAGATAACAAGTAAATCAATGTAAAACATTCTCCCAGTCATTTGCTCATATCTGTGCAAATGTCCAAATGAAAAATGTAGAAGTTAAACTAACTAAAATAAAGACAAATGATGTCAATAATTTGTCAACAGTTCCTTTCATTGCATCCATTCCTATATCAGCTGTGTCCTTAGTCTAAATCCACACACCTGTACCTAGGCTATAGCGCCATCTGTTGATATATTTAAACATCACAGACTTCTAAAAGTTGAAATAATAATAATACATAGCTTGTGTGGAGTGGTGTCTTTTCATCTCTCTCTTTAAAAAAATAAATAAAGTGTCACAGTGCTGAAAACTGATATAATCGGTGTTTACTCTAACTCAGATTATGTGAAACATTTTGAGATTATTTTCTTAATATTATGTGCGACTGAATGAGGAGAGTTTTCAAGCGGAACCTTCGAAGTGGTCTCTGGTTCCCCGTCGGAAGCTGAACCCGACCGCACCCGAGGAGGACAACAAAGGAAGAGGAGGAGCCAACTCTATGAGAGAAACGCCCACCTTTTTTTTATGAAACTGGAACCTGACTGGAACCTGGAACACACATTACATTATAACTCTATGGTTGGAACATTTAGTTTGATATTTTTGCTACATATTTCCGTAGATATTAATAATAATCATTATAGTTCCGTAATAGTCTTGTTCAACAGAGTCACTGGGCTGTTTTAATCCCACTGAAGCCGTCATAACAAATCCACTGAACACTTTTGGTAAGTTTACAACAGGAGCTCGCGCGCGGAAAATAGCCGATCTGCAAGCTCACAACGTGAGCTTGCAGATCGGCTATTTTCGGCGTGCGACACCACAGGCCGGCGCACAACAACAACACCACCAACCAACCGCTGGATTGAAAGCCCATACATTTTCCCCATCAGTGGTGGAAAGTAACTAAGTACATTTACTTAAGTACAATTTCGAGGTATTTGGTATTACTGAGGTATTACTTGAGTATTTCCCATTTCCAATACTTTTACTTTTACTCCACTGCATCTCAGAGGCAAATATTGTACTTTTTAATTATTTGAAAACTTTTGTTAGTTACTTTGTAGGTATAAATTATTACATTATAAAACATACATGAACCACTTTAGCCCTGTTTTATACCGAGGCTATTTGAACATTTTAGTACTTTTACTTTTGGTACTTTAAGTACATTTTGATACCAATACCTTTGTACTTTTACTGAAGTACATTTTTTATTCTGGACTTTTACTTGTAACAGTGTTTATATATTGCAATATTGATACTTTTACTTAAGTAAAGAATGTGAGTACTTTTTCCACCACTGTGCCCCATAGAGATTTACGTAAAATATTGATACTTTGATTGATTGAATACTTTATTAGAAGTTTGCAGAAAACCCCCAAGAAAGCCTATGGCTTGTTTCCATTGCGGTCCTTTGTACTCAATTAATATAGTGACATTAAATGACAGATAAAAAATACGAAAAACTAAAAGCATGTACAGTGAACAGTTCGGGGGGGGGGGGGGGGGGGGGGGCTAGGCTTTGACTTTTACAGGGGCCAGTTTCGAATTGCAGCCACATGTAGGTACTCTGTAGAATAAAATATGAATACATATTAAGTATAAATATTATTACATATTATTAATTGATTGTACTTTATTTAGTAAGACATGAGAACAGCAGTACATGGAAGTACAAATTCACAGTGCAAGGTCTACTAAACTGGGAGACTCATTAACCCATTGAGACCTGAAGCTGATTCTACATGTCTCCTAAATCTCAACAGTATTCTGAAAAACGTATGTTTCTATATCAGTGGTGCTCAATCTTTTTCATGTCAAGGACCCCCAAAATGATATGTATTTGGCCGCCGACCCCATCAACATATTTTGTTCCAGGGACCCCCCAGAAGCAAAGATTTGAGTTAAAATGTCTACTTTAAAAATATATATATTCAAAGATTTGCACACATTTTCACGATTTTTCAAAAATAGCAGATCTACAAGCTCGTAGCGCGGCTAAAAATGACACAGTTCCAGGTCTTAATGTTAAGCACTGAGCTTGTTTAAGATGAGATCCCCATGCACACAAATCATGATGACATATAAGAGACAGATAGATATACACACTACTATACATAATGTCATACAATCAGCTTACAGGTTACTGAAGAGTGAAAAATATGTACAAGAGAAGAAAAAGAAAGGGGGTGGGGGGGGTAGGGGGGTAGGTTAAGACTTGGACAGGGGCCATTTTCGAATCGCAGCCTCCTGAAGGTGTATCTTTAGGGCAGTTTTGAAAGTGAGTAGGGTTTTACACTCCTTTACTCCTTTTGGTAGGGCATTCCACATGTTTGATGAATAGCAGTTCATTCCCTTTGTTGAGCCAAATCTGGGTTGAACATGATTCGTGGAGCTGCCTCTGGTTAATACAATATTAATTATTTTAAGCCTGGAATCAAGCCATCCAGGCACCTGGTGAAGCATGACCCATAAAACATTTGATTCTATGAAGAAGAAAAAAATGACAGATGACAGTTGTGTGTTCCTTTATTTTTCTCTTCACATAATCAAATGTTTTATTGTTGTCATGATTCACCAGGAGCCCCTGGATGGCTTGGTTCCAGGCATAGAAAAATGATATAAATATTTTTCGGAAATCTTTAGGGAAAAAAATGAATGGGCTTTCGATTTGTGGAACCACAAAATGGAGCCACTGCTATGCCCTATATAATGCGGTGAAATGGAGCCATAAAGTGACTTTTTTTTGGGCAGTTTTCAAATTGCAGTGAGTCAACCAGCCTGTGAAACATTCCATGCATTTCTTTTAAAATGGGCAAAAATGACGAGAAATGCCGCCGTTTTCCTTCCCGAAAGCAGGTCCCCGCGGGTGAGCCCACAGGAGCTGCCCTCGGTGCCCTGCGGTCTACAGGGGGGGCGGAGAGGTGGTGATTATGCGGCCGAGAACAGCGTCTGGAACCCGGGGTTAAAAACCAGTGGTGGAAAAGGTACTAACATTTTGTACTTTAAGTAAAAGTATAAATACCGCAATGTAGAATTACTCCCATTACAAATGTAAGTCCGGAATTCAAAATTGTAAAAGTACAAAAGTATTGGCATAAAAATTCACGTAAAGTGCCATAAGTAAAAGTACTCATTGTGTAGAATGTCCCATTTCACAAGTTCTCCAAAAGAAAATCTTTTGAAAATAGCAGATCTACACAAGCTCACAATGCCACGCATTGTGAGCTTGAAGATCGGCTATTTTCAAATGGTCAAAATTATGTTTTGTAATAATAATCAAAATCTACAAAGTAACTAGTAACTAAAGCTTTCAAATAATTGTAGTGGAGTAAAAGTACAATATTTGCCTCTGAGATGTAGTGGAGTAGAAGTAAAAGTCCTGTGATTTGGAAATACTCCAGTAAAGTAAAAAAAAAAAAACTCAACACTGTACTTCAAGTACAGTACTTGAGTAAATGTACTTAGTTACTTTACACCACTGGTTAAAACAGATGCGTGGTGGTGGTGGTGGGGGGGGTGCATTCCTTGGAGGTGGGGGTGCATTCCTTGGAGGTGAGTGATTTAAAATCAACGCGTGATGATAAAAAAGAAAATTACACACCCTGTGCCGTTGGGCGTGGGTGTTAATTGGCACCCACTTCCAGAGAACAACCATAAATGCACATGCACAGTGCGTTCAGACTGGGCCCAATTTGACCCACAGTTGGGCCCAGACTGATTAGACTAGACGACACGAGACAGACAAACACATCGGCCCTCATTTATCAACGCAGCGTATAAACCGCCATATATTTTTCCATATATTCGGCCGTACACCAACGTCGAAGTCACATTTATCAAAGGATCCTACACAGCTGATCCGAGCGTACATTTGGTCCCAGCGTTGATAAATGTCACGGCTGAAACCGAGCGTTATTTAAATAACACGCCCTTAAATATTCTCAAAACGCCCCGATTTTACGACATGAAGACGAACCAGAATACGACCAAAGACATGAAAAGCCAATAAGAAATACTTTCCCCCGATCGCTTCGCTTCATCTCGCCGCACACGCCCCTCTCTCTCTCTCTCTCTCACACACACACACACACACACACACACACACACACACACACACACACACACACACACACACACACACACACACACACACTCCGTACCGTAGCGGTACAATCTAATTGTCACGTAGGCTTGTAGCCTACATGAATGACATATTATGAAACCAATTACATCGCCATGAATGGAATACGTTTGTATATTTATTTATTTACCCCATACCGATCAGTGCGCGTTCCAAGTTACACTAAAGCAGTCATGTAGGCTATATTCCCCATGAGACTCGGGCGGTCTGCAGACTGCAGTGATCCCGCGCCGCCCACGTTATAAGAGATTGGAGCGTCAGGTTTATATCCTTAACCCAGCCAGGTTGTAGCCTATAACTCCCTATGACATAACTCCATACCATAGGACAAGCTACTGTAAGTTAGTAGACCTCACTGTCCCGACCGCGCGACTCCCGACGCAAAAGCGATCGTTGTTTTGAAAATAGCAGATCTACAAGCTCACAACGCGTCACGATGCGATGCTGGCTTGTGAGCTTGTAGATTTGCTATTTTCAATGCAGCCAGATCTACAATCTTATCTGAATGACTGCTAAAGCAGTTTGTTTAAATTAATTTATAATGTTATATTTTCACAGGGATTATTTATTAGTGTAGATATACATTTTGGAGTGGATATATGTGTCCAGATGCCTGTCAGACCGTCAGACAATGCTGCTCCGCAGGTCTAGGATGAAATAAACGGGTGCAGCCAACGTCAACAACTGGTCTCGACCAGACGTGAGATCTCAGCGTACCGTAGGATAAAGCCCACGTCAGGATATATTGATAAATGCCGAAAATTGCGGTGAAAACGCCGTACGCCCATTATTTGGGCTGCACCGCGTTGATAAATGAGGGCCATCGTTTATAACCTGGACGATTTGAACCTATTAGAATAGAATAGAACTTTATTGTCACATCACATGAATTACAAGTAAAACAGTGGGTGAAAAACATTGTAGTGCAGCTTAAAACAACAACAGCAGTTGAGAGTACAAATAGTGCAAAAAACGTTAAGATCGTTTTAATTTAAAAAAACCTAAACGACACTCATATTAATAATAAAAAACAACAATAATTTAAGTCCAGTGTGTCCAAAGTGTACAGCCAGTCCTACACTACTGCTTATTTAGCAGTCTCACTACCGTGGGGAAAAAGCTATTTAGTGTCCTATTGGTGGTACTTTGGATGCTAAGAAATCGTTTACCAGGGCGAGGGTTTCTGCAGGCCTTGAAAAGTTTATGGCTGGGCTGGTAAGTGTCTTTTATAATCCGATCCGCTTTGGCAGTGCATCTTTTTTCGTAAAGTTCTTGGAGGGATGGAAGTTCACCTCCTATGATGCGCTGGGCCGCTTTCACCACCCTCTGCAAGGCCCCCCTGTCGAGTGCGGTGCAACTGCCATACCAAGCAGTACAGCAGTACAATAGCACGCTCTCGACCGTGCTGTTATAAAAGGACCTGAGGATGCTGGGGCTGACACTGAACTTTTTCAGCTGCCGGAGGCAGTGGAGGCGTTGTTGGGCCTTCATTGTCACGTGTGTGGTGTGTGTTGACCATTTAAGGTCTTGAGTGATGTGTACCCCGAGAAACTTGAATTCACTGACCCTCTCCACCGCCACTCCATTGATGTAAATAGGGGCGTGCTCTCTACTTGGTACCCTGTAGTTCACAATCAACTCCTTGGTCTTCTTAACATTGAGGGTCAGATTATCCTCCTGGCATCGTAGAGCCAGTAGTCTGATCTCCTCTCTGTATTCAGTATCGTCGTCATTGACAATCATGCCCATGACTGTCCTGGAACGCATCTGTGTTATTTTTAGATTTCTTTGGCTTTTCAAAAATAGCAGATATACTATTAAAGAGCTTGTAGATAGCAATTTTATCGTTTTATCGTGAAAATGTTTGCCAATCTTACTCAAATCTTTGCTTCTGGGGGGGTCCCTGGAAAACCATAGTTTGATACATATCATACATATCATTTTGTGGCCCTTGACATGACAACCACATGATATTATAGCAACAACAAGTTTTTTCTTAGAATTTTTGTTAGGATTTAGAAGACAATTGTCTGTATCCCCAGAAGCAAAGATTTGAGTTAAAAATGTTTGCTTAAAAATATATATATATTCAAAGATTTGCAAAAAAATAGCAGATCTACAAGCTCATAGCGCGGCACTCGGTGCCTATAGGGCAGCGCTTCTCAACCTGTGGGCCGGGGTCGGGTCCCCCACATGATTTTGGGGGGGTCCCCAGGTGACAGTGAAGTGACAATTTAAGGAATTTTAAAGAGATAGTTCCTATGGATTAGTCACCCCATGGAGACTTGAATTCATGGATTTTTTTTTCTCCCATTCCTAAGCCAATAATTTGATTGGACCGGTAGGCAGCGGTTTCCAGTAGGAGACACAAAGGAGACTCTTTGTGTCTCCTACCGGAACCGCTACCATGGGGTGACATCAAAAGTAATCAACAAACTATACTATAAAAACTGGTCAAACATTGGCCAAATTGTCAAATAATATAAGAAAGAGACAAAACCTTTGAAAATAGCCGATATACAAGCTCGCAACGCCTCGCAACCAGCTTGTAGATCTGCTATTTTCACAATATTTATTCTGTGGAACCGAGTCAAACAAAATGCAACTCCTACAATTCCAACTGCTTGTCAGGGTTTGGGGTCCCCGGTTCAAATATGATTATTTTGCCCCCCCCTGGATTTCCGCTTCTGGCTCTACCTTGCTGACGTCCTAATGTTTGCTTGTCACTGCTGCATCATGTCCCAAACGCAAATTGTATTAACCTCAATGCTATGGCAACTAAAGCATCTCTATTTCTGAACCTGGTATAACAATAACTGCATCTGTTTGTTTTCCCAGCCTCTCTCACACAGCCCTGTGATGGAGAACAGCGACGCCCTGGAAGCAGAGGATCTTCTGCACTGCCCCTGGAACCCCGTGGTCATCGGCGGCCAGCAGCTCCTGGCCAAGGCTCGTTTCGGGGACACCGCCTACCACGTCCTCCTGACCGACATGAACTGTGTCTGGGAGGAGAGGATGGACGCCGCGGCCATCCAGAGGAGAGCACAGGTACTGCACCCACCAGTGGTATCTATATATACATTTCTAAACCCAAAACCCCCCAAAAAAAACTGCCACTGTGTGGGACTAAACACAAAAACAACATATCAATGTCACTAACAAGACACGCCACAACGTGCAGAATTACTACGCGCAGTCTGTAGGCCACTTCATACTGCTCAGCACACATCTGCCCCCTCGCAGCATAATTAATTGCGGCCAACACAAACTCACAACATTACAGTCGGCCATGTTGTTCCTTAGCGTCATCGCCGACCACCGCCCAACGAGACCCAAGTGAGGTCAGACAACACACTCCATATTTGGGCATAGCTCCATTGGGAACATCTCCTATTATGGCTTTATATAACCGCTCAACGAGACCCAAGTGAGGTCAGACAACACACTCCATATTTGGGCATAGCTCCATTGGGAACATCTCCTATTATGGCTTTATATATTATAGAGACCAACAAACACAAAGCCCCGCGCAACGGCTAGGGGGGAGGGGCGCGCAGCGCCCCGACCCTCTAGTACTGTACATAGCAACAAGAACCCAAAAAGAGAGGTTCCCGTCCTGACGTCATCATCAAACCCGGAAGTTATGCAGGAATGCCTACTGAGTGGCAAAAAAATATTTTCTGGCCTTGAAACGCATGCATCCAAACATAAAAGTCCTATCTGATTGCATTAAACAACGTTAAACTCACTTTGCATGTTGCTATGCCACTCGATTTGCCACTCGATGTGCTATTCACTTTAAGCATGCGCATACCCTCTATACCACAATGTAGAAATACAAGTGAAAGTCCGATATTACAATTTGACTTGAGTAAAAGTATGTATTCTTGACAACAAACTGACAGGGAAAAAAATGGCATCAAACGTGATCTAGAACAGTGGTTCTCAAACCTTTTCATGTCAAGGACCCCCAGATTGACATTTGTTAGCCTGCGGACCCCCATTTAAAAAGATATGCCAGGGACCCCCATAAGAGAAGATTTACAGCTCTATAGCAGTGATTCTCAACCATTTTAATTTCAAGGACCCCCTGTTTGACATGCATTAGGCTACTGACCCCCATTTGATGGCAAGGTCCATTTGGTTCCATTTGTACACTCAGAGTTACAGACCCATAAGGGTCCATTTGGTTCCTAATCTATCATTTAGCTGGGGACCCCCTGGAACTCTGTCAGGGACCCCTGGGGGTCCCCGGACCCCACTTTGAGAACCAATGATCTAGAAAGTCAATCAAAGAACGAGATTTTTGGGAAGAATTTCCTCCTTTTGTCAACAAAAGTGCTCTCAAAGACCGTTGCTGGAGCCCTCATTCAATGCCTCTCTGACTGTGCTTGGCACCTCTTGGTTCTCCAGCATCTCAATGTCACTAAAAGCTAAGCTTCAGAACCTCCCAAAACAAACGGATCCGACTACTTCTCGGCCTCTAAGCCCATGACCCACCTAATTCCAACACACTTGGATGGCTCACGGTGGAACACAGGGTTAATCAAATAAAACGGGATTGGTATTTAACCCATTAAGACCGGGAACCCATCTGTGTGTCATTTTAAGATTTATTTGGCTATTAAAAAAAACATTTCTTTTTTTTCCTTTTGTTTTTAACACATTGACTGCCATCGGCTAATCTCAGAACGTCCATCGTAGTGCCAAGCAATTTCTTACCTTTTTTGTTTTTTTGATTCCGTCATAGGCCCCGCTAAATCCGTTTAAAATCCGCGTTCATTTGGTACGACACAAACACGGGACCCGACCGAACAAAACGCTGAAAACCGTGCGGCGATCCGACACTGCATTCTGGAGAACGAGAGGAAAACGCTAAAATGGTGGATGCGGTGAGAAAAACAACAAGCCAGAGATAATGGCGTCCAAAGTTGACCGCTAGACAGGAAACGGAGGCGGGAGAAAAACCGGAAACAGTATTATTTCGTTTCCGGTCCGCCCACTTCGAGACCGGAAGTGCAAAAAAAATCCGGAATCTGCACCTGCACGATTTAACATGGGAAAACACCCGCCCCGTAGGACTACGGGAACGGCAGTTAACGGTTGGATTTAACGGCCCGTAGGACTACGGGCCTGGCAGTGGATGTGTTAAATCATGAACATTTTTGCAAATCTTTGAATAAATATATTTTTTACTCAAATCTTTGCTTCTGGGTATTCTACAAATGTCTTCTAAATCCCACCAGTTTAAAAGAAAAGAAAAACTTATGTTGCTATAATATCAGTATAATACAATCCCCCCCCCCCCCCCCCCCACATCTCAAAATATTTTGTTCCAGGGACCCCCAGAAGCAAATATTTAAGTTAAAAATGTATCCACAAGTTTCCTAGGGCGTTGTGGGCATCACTTCCTGTCAATTTGATCCAATCAAATCCAATGAAATCGACAGGAAGTGATGCACACAACCCCTAGGAAACTTGTGGATACATATATTCAAAGATTTGCACACATTTTCACAATGTTCTTCTCTCCAAAAAATAGAGCTTGTATATCTGCTATTTTTTTCATTAGCCAAAGAAATCTATAAAATGACACAGATGTGTTCCCGGTCTTATTGGGTTAAGATAGTCAAAGGGGGGGGGGGGGGGGGGGGGGGCGGGGCAGTGCTGACTAACTACTTCTCCAAAGTGAGTGACACCCAAAGCCACAACACTAAAGGGAGCGACAACGATCTGGCACCACCCAAATATAGAACAAACATGGGAAAATGCTCGTTCTACTGCTACTGCCACCAAAATGTGGAATGCCCCCTGACACCATCCATTAAACAAATGTGAATCACTGGTTTCTCTCAAAACTAGCCTGAGAAACTATCTATCAGGAGACCACAAGGGGAGGTAAATGCAATTTCCCATAGAAAGGAGGTGTCATTCACTGCTGGTGTTTTCCCCCCCCTTTTCTACTTTGTACATATAGTGTTTTGTATTAGTGTGTTGTTATTTTTTTCATGCTACGTTGATGAATTGAATACATAGGACCACAATGGAAACAAGTCCCCGGGACTTTTTTTTGTGAAATCCTTTTAGCCTTAAAGGGAAACTTTGCCCCAGGGGTTTTCTTACCTTTTCTATGATGTTATGATATCCTAGGATGAATGTCATAACTCCATCCCGGGTCCGCCACAGCTAAAAACGCACGCCTATGGGCCTCGCGCTAGGTCGCATATTTTGATAGCTTTTCTTTTGTTCTGAACCTCAGGCCTCAATGGGTTAATAAAACTCTGGCACCGAATATGTTAAGTACAGTACCGTATTTTCCGCACTATAAGGCGCACTGTCAGTGCGCCTTATAGTGCGGATGCGCCTTATAATCCGATGCGCCTTATATATGTATCAATATTGGTTCCCTTGGTTTCCGCACTATAGGGCGCACCGTCAGTGCGCCTTATAGTGCGGATGCGCCTTATAATGCGGTGCGCCCTATATATGAAAATAATACATTTATTGAAGGTGCGCCTTATACTCAGATGCGCCTTATAGTGCGGAAAATACGGTACTTGAGTAAATGTACTTAAGTTACTTTACACCACTGACAAAAAGTACTTGACGCAAATCGATCTCTCCACACTTTTGGTCCCTTCTTCTCATCCAGGAGCTGAACAAGCGCCTGCGCGCCCCAGTGAAAGCCTTCTTCTCCCACCTGCGCGACGTGGCGCTGCCCTGCCTGACGGGAGGCGGTGGGCCCACAGCGGAGGAGGTGGAGGAGGAGGAGGGCGCCGCTTCCGGCGCGGCCCACGTGTCTCTGGTGCGCCAGGCGGGCAGGCACCTGGACGTCAAGCTGAAGAGCGAGCTGGCGGGGCTGCCGTTCTACTGGGAGTTCCGCTGCACCTCTGCCCCCGTGACAATGGTACGGTCCATGTGTCTAATGATGATAACACTTTAACCCTTTAAAGACCTGAAGCCGAATCTACAAAATAATGTCTTCTAAATCCACAACAATATTCTGAAAAAACGTATGTTTCTATATCAGTGGTAAACGTTTTCATGTCAAGGACCCCCAAAATGATAAATGTATTTGGCCAATATAGATCGGCTATTTTCAGCCTAGGTATAAAATAGGGCTAAAGTGGTTAATATATGTTTTATAATGTAATCATTTATATCTGCAAAGTAAGATAAGATAAGAGCTTTATTGTCATTACATACACAACGAAACATAGTTTGGTACCTCTGCAGACAACAACAGTACCAGTAAGACTCCCTAATCGGGAGATAAGCGACCGTAGGTCACATGTATACAGAAGAGGGCTGTAACGGCGATTGGTTCCTAGTTGTGTGGGCAATGGATAGTTTTGTTTGGTGGTCTAAATGTGGGGTTAGCTGTGACATGGTGGCGTTTATGTGGGCAGAAAACGTGTAATGTGTAGCTGTTGCAAATGGGTAACAGAGTGAATGCTGAGAAATACAGACCAAAAGCAAAGGTGTGCAGGCAAGAGCTGTTGGTGTGTGTGTGTGTGGTGTGGGAGAGAGAGTGTGTTTATAGGGGAAAGGAGGGATTGTTTGTGGGGGGCAAGGCCCCGAGTTACGGCATTTTATGTGAGCTGCAGTGGCAGGGGGTCCTCCACTGGGGGCGCCACCACTTTTGCATCCGTTCTGGAGCACCAGGAGTGGGTGGTCCCCGGGAATGCCCCGTGAGCAGCCCCGTTGGGGGTGCTCCTTCCATTCCGACATCTCGCCACTCCGACTAGTGGCTTCCGCGTGCGGTTAGGGTTAGGGTTAGGGTTAGGTATAGGGTTCGTTAACGTCGGAAAGGCGACATGTCGGAAAGGAGAAATGCACCCGCCCCGTTGGGGTGGTCATTTGGTAATTTGTCCACATGTGCTCATTTTTTACACTTGGGGGTCCCCGAGGCAGCTGGGGGTCCCTGGAGCTCCGGGGGTCCTTGGAGGGTGTAGTTTGGCAGGTAAGGAGTGTGTGTGCAAAATGTGGCATGGATCGGGGCAATGGGTGCGGAGATATGAGCAGGGCAAAGGTGTGACGTGTGTGACGGAGTGACGGAGTGACGGACGGACACCTGGAGCAGCTTTCTGTAGTAAGTGCGACCTACGGTCGCAATTAAAAGAAGAGCACTGAACATTGAAGGAACAATAAAAAACCTTGGTCAAAGTCAGGTCAGTCAGTCCCACAGTCATTTTAAAATAAATAAAACAAGGATAAGCCCCCATAAACGAAGAACATATCATGTGTACACATATTGCCCTTCCCAGTAGCCAAACAACACTATTGGCATTAACATATCGCACATATACATTATTGCACTTGCTCAGTAGTCTACACCAACGCACTGTCATCATGATCAGGGAAACAAAATCCATGGTGTGTTCATATTTAGTTCATATTTGGCGAGTACGCGTGCGTGATTGAGAGTCAGAATCCAGCAGACTTTTTACAGCCCTTGGAAAAAAGCTGTTGGACAGCCTGTTTGTCCTGGTTCTAACCACCTTCAGTCTGCCCGAGGGCAGGGTCTCGAACAAGTGGTGGCTGGGGTGTGTGTAACTAAAGTTTTCAAATAATTGTAGCAGAGTAAAAGTACAATATTTGCCTCTGAGATATAGTGGAGTAGAAGTACAAGTATAGACAATTGGAAATACTCTAGTAAAGTAAAAAATTCCTCAAAATTGTACTTAAGTACAGTACTTGAGTACATGTACTTAGTTACTTTACACCACCGGACGACCAGCCACTATTACAACTTCCCATGGCACGGCCACTAAGTGATTCAGAGTCCAATGGTGTGCTTTCCCAGGTGTGTAGCCAGCTGGTGCGCCCCCTGCTGTTGATGAGCAGGCTACTGCAGGGGCAGGTGGAGCACATGGCCGACTTGCTGCTGAGGAAAGATGCTGAGATCCAGGACTACAAGGAGAACGGAGCTACACTCACTAGAGGTACATGCGCACGCACACACACACACACCAGTAAGCTTGTAGATCAGCTATTTCTGCTATTTTTTACATGCATAAAATTATTAAATATGTCAATAATTTTGTTTCATATTTCAGTTATTTGTCATATCTGCCCTGTGTATTTTTGAGTGGTGCCAACCACTCCTATATCTGACTTTGTCCGTGTGTCCGTCCGTATGTATGTATGTATGTCCAATAAACAAACATTGATGACAACATCAATACGGGGCTCATCAAAGGCACCACTCTCTTCACACAGGGTGTGATTTTTTTATTACGAAGCCTCAAAGGCTTCATAATGTTCCAACGTTCAATGGCCAAACACAGTTAAATCGTTAATCGCAATTATTTGAGAGACAATTAATCGTCAACTTAACCCGTTAAGACCTGAAGCCGATTCTACAAATGTCTTCGAAATCCCAACATTATGTCAGTGGTGCTCAAACTTTTTCATGTCAATTATAGGTATTTGGCCGCCGACCCCCATCTCAAAATATTTTCCAAGGACCCCCCCAGAAGCGAAGATATGATTTAAAAATGTTCGCTTTAAAACAATATATATTCAGAAGATTTGCACACATTTTCAAGATTTTTCAAAAAATAGCAGATCTACAAGCTTGATAGCGCGGCACTCTTTGCCGCGCTACGAGCTTGTATATCTGCTATTTTTGAATAGCCAAAAGTGTAAAATAATGTTTTTTTTTTAGCTCAAATCAAAAAGTGACAAGGATGCGTCCCAGGTCTTAATGGGTTAAATCTGTAATCGTTGACAGCCCCAGAGACGAGCCCTATACTGTACACTGGCCGTTGCCTTGGCAATCTTGCATTTCCTAAATAGGCTCATGTGCTGCATAAATGTAGCCCCGGGTTGTCTCAGAAGGTTGTCAGATTAATTGGTGGGGTAGATTTATTGTCAGACGTGCTTAATTGCCAAATGACATTGTTTTGAGTGCTAATTTGTGTGTCTCTCTCTCTCTCTCTGTTGCACCCAGAACGCCTGCAGACGGAGGTTTTTGACGAGCAAGCCCACAGAGAGAACTTTATTACACAGGTGAGCAATCTGCGACAATCTGTCTCTGCACCCTGTACGTACAAACACACAAACATAATCGTCGCTGTTGGGTGGAGACCTTGTATGTGCAAAATTTCCATCAAATGGAAAAAAATAACCTCTGTTCTAAATCATAAAAAGATGAAATATGAAGGTTTCAAGGTTTCTGCCCAAGAGCGACGATAACATCCCAAGAACCCGCTAAGCATCCACACAACACACACACACACTCAGTGTGTCATAGTGTGTCACGCGACAGACACCACAACACAACACGACCCCCACAACCACACAAGTTTGTGTGGCTCTAACTCTCTATGCTCACTTTGTCACGCTAGTGAGCCAGCGTGTTTGTTAAGAGCCGGTGCCGACCCACTTTGGTCAAAGTCAGGCCGGCTGTAGTGACCGACCGTGGCTGCTGTGATCACGTGACAAAAAAAAGCTCTCAAGAAGCTCTCTCTCTCTGTCTTTCTGTCTCTCTGTCTCTCTGTCTGTCTGTCTGTCTCTCTCTCTCTCTCTCTCTCTCTCTCTCTCTCTCTCTCTCTCTCTCTCTCTCCCCCTCTGTCTCTCTCTCTGTCTCTCCCCCCCCCCTCTCTCTAATAGAGGCAAAATAGTCAGTGTGGGAGTGGTTTACATTTTGAGATGGTCTTGTTGTGTTGTGATGTGTGTGTGAGTGTGTGTGTCTGTTTACTGTATAAGGGTGTGGAATTTCTCAACCCTCCCTCGCTTTGGTGACCTCTGTCTACGTGTGTGTGTGTGTGTGTGTGTGTGTGTGTGTGTGTGTGTGTGTGTGTGTGTGTGTGTGTGTGTGTGTGTGTGTGTGTGTGTGTGTGTGTGTGTGTGTGTGTGTGTGTGTGTGTGTGTGTGTGTGTGTGTGTGTGTGTGTGTGTGTGTGTGTGTGTGAGTGAGAGACGGTATTTCAAAGCCACCTGTGGAATGCCTGAAGGTGTGACCCTGCTTCTCTCTCCATCTTCAGTCACGGCGTACAGATCTGTCGTTGACTCATTCTGTGTATCTACTGTGGATGGTGTTCCAAGGTTATTTTGGGGTAATTGTTGTGTTGAGTGATATACTGTAGTAGACACTAGACAGAGATGGGAAGGTGGTAGAGAGAGAGGCGGGTGATGGCCGGATTCGAACCCGTGACAGCTGCGGGAAGGAGTTTAGCCTTATTTATGTGCAGTGGTTGGAAGATGTACTCAGATATTTTACAGCCTTGGCACAAAACATTTCAGATGGGGGTCCGCAGCCAAATGTATATCAATTTAGGGGTCCTTGGCATGAAAAAGGTTGAAAACCACTGTTCTAGGACTTGTGTGGGCCTATAGCATTCCATTGGACCCTCCTCCTCTCCGCCCTATTTTATGTTTAGAAGGCATAATATTATCCCTGTTCGTCACGCTCTAGTGGTGGGAAAAAAGGTTCATTTCAGTGAACGAACGATTTCGTTCACGGCAATGATTCGTTCAAATGATTCGTTTTTTTTACGTCGCGCGCGAACGTAACGGTTTCAGAAAGTGAACGAGCTCGTCCACGTTCGCGGCAAATAAACTAGTT
>NC_139961.1:36384173-36394173 GCF_963454915.1 Gymnoscopelus microlampas | reverse complement strand
TGTGGTTGGGAGAACTATTGACTGTTGTTCACGTAATGATTCGTGCGCGCGCTTGTGTGTGTGTGTGTGTGTGTGTGTGTGTGTGTGCATGCAAATGAGCATGCACATGTTTTCCTGCAGAAAGATGATTACATTATTTCTGTGCACACACCACCACGTTAAGTAACTAAGTACATTTATTTAAGTATTTTGAGGTATTTGTACTTTACTTGAGACTACATCTCAGAGGCAAACATTGTACTTTTACTCCACTACAATTATTTGAAAACTTTAGTTACTAGTTACTTTGTAGATTTTGATTATTATTACAAAACATACATTACCCACTTCAGCCCTATATACATTTCAGACGTTTGAAAATAGCCAATCTACCAGCTTGCGATGCGACGCATTGTGAGCTTGTAGATCTGCTATTTTCAAAAGATTTCGATACATTTTGAAAACTTGTGAAATGGGACATTCTGCATTAATGAGTACTTTCTACTTTTGGTACTGAAAAGTACATTTTGATACCAATACTTTCGTACTTTTACACTCGAGCACATTTTTCAATTCCGGACTTTTTTACTTACAGAGTAACAGAGTATTTCTACATTGCATTGTGTGTGTGTGTGTGTGTGTGTGTGTGTGTGTGTGTGTGTGTGTGTGTGTGTGTGTGTGTGTGTGTGTGTGTGTGTGTGTGTGTGTGTGTGTGTGTGTGTGTGTGTGTGTGTGTGTGTGTGTGTGTGTGTGTGTGTGTGTGTGTGCGCGCGTGTTGTGCGTGCGGTGTGACTGCGCTCAGGGCTTTGGGGTTTTTGGGTGCTGACAGGCTGTGTTTGGCGGAGCATGCAGCCGGCTGCAGCCCCAGAGACCAAAATACAGTAGTATTCCACTTGTCATCAGCAAAACGCAACTGTCACCGGTTAAAGGGGGAAAGTCTCTCTAATCCGGGGTTTGCGCTGATGGCCACTTGACAGCTCCACAGCAACTACACAACAATGTGATAATAACAACATACGGGCAGTGGTGGAAAAAGTACTTGAATGTTTTACTTAAGTAAAAGTATCAATACTGCAATGTAAAAGTACTCTGTTACAAGTAAAAGTTCAGGATTCAAAATTTACTTGAGTAAAAGTACGAAAGTATTGGTATCAAAATGTACTTAAAGTACCAAAAGTAAAAGTACTAAATGTTTGAAAATAGCAGATCTACAAGCTCACAACGCGATGCGACGCGCTGTGAGCTTGTAGATCGGCTATTTTCAAATAGCCTACTGTAGCTATAAAAGAGGGCTAAAGTGGTTAATGTATGTTTTATAATATCATAATGTATATCTGAAAAGTAACTAGTAAATAAAGTTTTTAAATAATTGTAGTGGAGTAAAAGTACAATATTTGCCTCTGAGATGTAGTGGAGTACAAGTAAAAGTATTGGAAATTGGAAATACTCAAGTAAAGTACAAATACCTCAAAATTGTACTTAAGTAAATGTACTTAGTTACTTTCCACCACTGCATACCGGTATATGTGTCTGTTTTGTGATTTTTTTTTTCTCTCCCTCCCCAAAAAAACGGTTCACTCTACTTGACAGTTGCAGAGGGTAGAGAATCCATGAATAGAATTTGTAATAGAAAGAAAGTTTTTTATTTTTATTTTTTAACTATTCTACAGATATGGTCTTTTTCATCTGGCTGTTTTATGGGATTGTCGACTTCAAATCAAATCAAACTTTATCTGTATAGCACATTTACAACAGCCCAAAGCCGACCAAAGTGCTGAACATGGTTAAAACAAGGTAATTCAAACATAAAGAAGCATCAACAAATCACATCAACAGGACTTGTTCTTTGTCCTGACCCTTTTCTGTTTGAGTATCTTGATTGATTTGAGCACTTTGACGCGCTTACACGCAGGCACGCACGCGCGCACGCACACGCACACACGCACGCACGCACGCACGCACGCACGCACGCACGCACGCACGCACGCACGCACGCACGCACGCACGCACGCACGCACGCACACACACACACACACACACACACACACACACACACACACACACACACACACACACACACACACACACACACACACACACACACACACACACACACACACACACACACAGCACCAGAAATAGCCTGCAACTTTTTTTTGTCTTTGTATCTCCGTTTCCGTTTCTTAGGTGCTGCGGGGGCAGGTCCTCCAGAAAACGTGTTTTAGTATGCATATATATTTGGTATATTTCACACATTGTCAAATCTGAAGATTTAACGTTGCCATTTGTATACTGTAGACTTGGGTGGGAAAAAGGGGGACGCAGTGCATCATGTTTTCAGCAGCCTCTGCATCGACAATTCATCAGCATCAGGGGATCGAGAAAGAGTAGAATTATCAAGGATTGGCTTGTTTTTATCTCCTTGTCCCCCGGCCCCCCCTCACTGTCTCTCTCTCTCTCTCTCTCTCTCTCTCTCTCTCTCTCTCTCGCTCTCGCTCTCGCTCTCTCGCTCTCTCGCTCTCTTATCTCTCTCTGTCTCTCTTCTTTCCTTCTCTTTTGGATGAATCATTGACTGGCGGCGTCCGTTAAACAGGATTGAGAGAGGCTCTTCATTATCACACACACCTGAGGAATTCAGGGCCCGGGTGGGAAGTGGGCGGGGCTTGGCGACCAGGTGGGAGGGGTCAAAACAACACTCAGGGCACGCTGTGATCCGGAGGCAGAGAGACCAACTCACAAGCAGTGGTGTAAAGTAACTAAGTACATTTACTCAAGTAGTATACTTAAGTACAATGTGTAAGTACTTTTACTTTACTGGAGTATTTCCAATTTTCAGTACTTTTACTTCTACTCCACTACATCTCAGAGGCAAATATTGTACTTTTACTCCACTACAATTATTTGAAAACTTTAGTTACTTTGCAGATATAAGTTATTACATTATAAAACATACATTAACCACTTTAGCCCTATTTTATACATTGGCTATTTGAAAATAGCCGATCTACAAGCTCACAACGCGTCGCCATGCGACGCGTTGTGAGCTTGTAGCTTGTAGTTGTTGTGAGCTTGTAGATCTGCTACTTTCAAACATTTTAGTACTTTTACTTATGGTACTTTAAGTACATTTTGATACCAATACTTTTGTACTTTTACTCAAGTACATTTTGAATTCCGGACTTTTACTTGTAACGGAGTACTTCTATATTGCAGTATTGATACTTTTACTTAAGTAAAATATCTGAGTACTTTTTCCACCACTGCTCACAAGACAACGTTTCTCATCTGGCGGCTCGAGTCTCGAAACGTGGTACGGGAAGGCCTTTGTCACATCATTGGTCGGTCGCGGGGAAGAGAGACTCTAATGTTAACGGTTAGGGTTATGGTGCGTTGGTGCAAATGGTGCATTTATATAGCGCTTTTTATCCAAAGCGCTTTACATGGATTGTGCATTACATTAAAGGACAGCTTTTTTTTTTTACAACCAAGGTTTATGTTTTAGATTGTAATTAAAGTAAATAAAAGATGAGTCTTACATTTTTTTTTTTACTGCTTTCTATAGTTTTAGCAATTTTCGCGATCTTTTTTTACAGTGGGTGGGGGCATTCTGTCAGGTGGCTAAATATGTCTTTTTTTACACAATAACCCTGTGTTTTCTTTATTATTATTTACAGTAGCTCTTCTAACTCACATCTGGCCATCAAAGACCACAGGACCTTTTTTATTGTGTAAAAAAGGCATATTTTTCCACCGGACAGAATGCCCCCGCCCACTGTAAAAAAAAGATCGCGAAAATTGCTAAAACTATAGAAAGCAGTAAATGAAAAAAAAAATAACATTCATCTTTTATTTACTTTCATTACAAGCTAAAATATAAACCTTGGTTGTAAAAAAAACAAAGTTGTCCTTTAACCCATTCACACACACACACATGGCGGAGGAAACCATGCAAGGCACCAACCTGCTCATCATCAGCAATTAGGGGTTCAGCGTCTTTGCTCAAGGACACTTCGACACTAACTCTGGGGGAGCCCGGGATCGAACTGCGGAACCTTCCGGTTTCCCATCCGGCCACTCTACGATAACCTCTGAGTCATAGTGTCAGGGGATTTGTCCGAGTACCCGTTGAACCCGTTGAACCCGTCTGCCTGTGTCCCTTCTGTGGCCATATATGGAGATCCCTGATGTCATCAGTATTTGCCAATGTATTGGCATGCCCATATATGGGCATATCGGTCGGTTCGGCGGTTCTGGACAACCGCATTATCCGAACTACTCGAGGGCGGGCACCGCACTCCCTTGAGTCCTTGCGAGTGAGTTTGTAAGTCGGTCGATATATACCCCATATATGCACGTGACCATATATGGGCATAACCGGTCGGTTCTGTCGCTCTGGACAACCGTATCTCCATATATGCCTATATATGGTTGTATCGGGGGTTTTTTTGGGGCCCCCTATAAGTGAGTTTTGGACACTGACGTTGGCGTATCAGGTTTGTTAATGCCTATGTTTATGTGGCATAAACAAATGCCACATGGTTCGCCTGCCGGCCTACCGCCCTCCCATCAGCCAATGTTAATATAGGATAGGATATGTCATAGATACATCATACAGGATTGATCAGAGTATCAGTGTCTTGCCCAAATATGAAGTTCCACTGCACTGGCGTCATCGATATCACCTAACCCAAATAAAACCCAAAACGAATCCTAATTAGTCTGTAGTGGTGGTCGGTGTGAATAGCTTAACTATTCAATTATCTTGGTAGTTTAGCTAGCTTGAATAGTGCAGCTGGTAGTGTTTTATATGTGTGTCATTTTATCCATCAAGGCAAGGCAGACATAGAGCTTGGCTAGTTAACCAGGCCAGAGGGAAAGTCCACTTTGGGTGTTTGTTTGTCCCCTAAAAACAACAACAATAACAACAACAGCTTCATCTAGTTGAGACACAATGGAGTCTAGGAAGAAAGTACTGTTTAAAGTCATCATCCTTGGAGACTCTGCGGTTGGAAAGACCTCCCTGATGAACCAGTATGTGAGAAAACGGTTCAGTAACCAGTACAAAGCCACCATAGGCGCGGATTTCTTGACAAAAGACGTCATGGTGGACGACAGACTCGTCACAATGCAGATCTGGGACACAGCCGGACAGGAGAGGTTCCAGTCCTTGGGTTTGGCGTTCTACCGCGGAGCGGACTGCTGTGTGCTGGCGTTTGACGTGACGGCACCCAAAACCTTCAAGACCCTGGAGAGCTGGATGGACGAATTCCTCATTCAGGCTAGCCTGCGGGACCCAGAGAACTTCCCTTTTGTGGTACTGGGCAACAAGACTGACCTGGAGAGCAGAATGGTGACTACCAAACGAGCGCAAGCCTGGTGCCAGAGCAAGAACAACATCCCCTACTTCGAAACCAGTGCCAAGGAGGCGCTCAATGTGGAGCAGGCCTTCCAGGCTATTGCACGCACCGCTCTTAAACAGGTCGCTGAGGAGGAGCTGTACTGTGAGTTCCCTGAGCCAATCAAGCTGGACAGGAGCATGCGGAAAACAGCAGAAAAATGCAGCTGTTGAGAGCACACACTGTTCCAGTGTTGATTTCGTCAATTAAAACTGTAACGAAAAATGTCTGTTGACTACCTTTTTTCACTTACTAAAACAAAAACAAAAAACTAAGCTATGATGACTAAAACTATGACTAAATATACTGACAATTTCGAACTGAGACAAGTCATCATGGGTGCGCACGGGTGTCACAATCTTTTGTCCATTAAATCAACTGTAGATTTAGTCGATGATGATCTGTTCTCCATCTCATTTTGGAGACAATAAAACACAATTATAGCTAAATAAACAATAATAATAATAACTAGAAAAAGTGCTCCTCGGAGCACAACTCTCCGCTGTTGGGAATGTTGGGAATGTTCTATCTGTATAAGTGTCCTATCCGTCCTGTCTGTATAAGTGTCCTATCCCTCCTGTCTGTATAAGTGTCCTATCCGTCCTGTCTATGTAAGTGTCCTATCCGTCCTGTCTGTGTAAGTGTCCTATCCGTCCTGTCTGTGTAAGTGTCCTATCCAATTGTTACAGTATCCGCCATTTCTCAACCATTTCGTGATTGTTCCTGTCTTACCTCACTCTTACCAGACTTGTGTTGGGAATGTTGGGAATGTTCTAATTCTTATGTTCTAACTGTCCTATCCATCCTGTCTGTATAAGTGTCCGATCCGTCCTGTCTGTATAAGTGTCCTATCCGTCTGTATAAGTGTCCTATCCGTCTTGTCTGTATAAGTGTCCTATCCGTCCTGTCTATGTAAGTGTCCTATCCCTCCTGTCTGTATAAGTGTCCTGTCTGTATACTGTAAGTGTCCTATCCGTCCTGTCTGTATACTGTAAGTGTCCTATCCGTCCTGTCTGTGTAAGTGTTCTATCCGTCCTGTCTGTATAAGTGTCCTATCCGTCCTGTCTGTATAAGTGTCCTATCCGTCCTGTCTGTATAAGTGTCCTATCCGTCCTGTCTGTGTACTGTAAGTGTCCTATCCGTCTGTGTAAGTGTCATATCCCTCCTGTCTATATAAGTGTCCTATCTGTCCTATCTGCCAATTATGTATCAGCCATGCAGCCATTTCGTGATGGTTCCTGTCTTACCTCACTTTGACAGTGGCAAAGACACTGTCAAAGTGATGCCATGTATTTATACAGTATTTCACCGTATTGTCACGTGTCACGTGAGGCTTGACCAATCGGTGTGTCATATTTAGAAAGTGAAAACAATACTCTCCTGCGGAGAGTAATAATAATAAAAATGTAGTTCAACTAGAAGTTCGGGCCGCTACGCGGCCCGAACGTCTAGCGTGACGCGTCGTTCACTTTGCAGTGCCACCTTACAGGCACCTCACAGTGTGAGAGAGAGTTTTGTGCTCTCCTAAATCCACGGCAGGCTTTGAAAGTACCCACTTCAGAAAGAGGTGACGTGCATCACCTCTCCAATGACCAAAACCCACTATGGAAGCCGACGACCGTCTCATCGTGATGTCAGATTACGTCACACTGGCGTGATGTCAGATTACGTCACACTGGCTACATACATACTGACAACCGACATGGCGCAGGATTCAAATTGTATATATAGATAGATAGATGGTGTCAGATTAGGCTGAAGCCATGCCCAAATATGGAGTCATACATCATAGATAAGTCATAATGACACTTTTTCGACAAATCAGCTTTAGAGAGTTTGGGGATCTCCATATATGGGCGAGTGTTTCAACCGTCAGTTTTGGGAGAGTTTGGGGATCTGCATGTATTGGCATAAAAGGGACACCAACACGCAAAGCAGATCCCTGCACTCCTCTAGGGACGCTCTCTAGACCCGCCACACTTTCTAGGTAGATTTATTCTCAAACCGTGGCATGCTGTAGCTGCTCCTCTGCCATATTTCACCCAGAAGCTTTGTTCAGACTTCAAAAAGTCTGTCACCTTCAGGACTAGCTGGGTATATTCATATATACGGGTATATTGAGGGTTCAACCTTCCATTGGGCACGTCATGGCTAGCATACGTCTTGCATCCCGGCTCCTCTCCAAAAGGATACTATACTCCAAAACTAAAACAGTCCCTGTTGCTGCTGCTCAGGGTTCCAAGAACTTTCATTTCTCCATCTACGGCAAGAAGAACGGCAAAGTGTCGGATGATATCTCCACCCAGTACCCAGCCGTGGACCACGAGTTTGATGCTGTGGTGGTGGGTGCCGGAGGAGCAGGACTCAGAGCCGCTTTAGGCTTGTCGGAGGCCGGGTTCAACACGGCATGCGTCACCAAGCTGTTCCCCACCAGATCTCACACGGTCGCCGCACAGGGAGGGATCAACGCTGCTCTGGGGAACATGGAGGGAGACGACTGGAGGTGGCACTTCTACGACACCGTGAAGGGATCCGATTGGCTGGGAGACCAGGACGCCATCCACCACATGACCGAGCAGGCCCCGGCAGCCGTGGTGGAGCTGGAGAACTTTGGAATGCCGTTCAGCCGCACGGAAGATGGCAAGATCTACCAGAGAGCGTTTGGAGGCCAGAGTTTGAAGTACGGAAAGGGAGGCCAGGCACATCGCTGCTGCTGTGTGGCCGACAGGACGGGACACTCCATGCTGCACACTCTGTATGGACGGTCACTTCGTTACGACACCAGCTTCTTCGTGGAGTATTTCGCTCTCGATCTGCTGATGGAAGACGGGGAGTGTAAAGGTGTGATCGCTCTCTGCCTGGAGGACGGCTCTATCCACCGCTTCAGAGCCAAGAACACCATCATTGCCACCGGGGGCTACGGGCGCGCCTATTTCAGCTGCACGTCGGCCCACACCTGTACGGGAGACGGCAACGCCATGGTGACGAGAGCCGGTCTGCCCTGCCAGGATTTGGAGTTCGTACAGTTCCACCCCACGGGTATCTACGGCGCCGGCTGCCTGATTACGGAGGGTTGCCGTGGCGAGGGGGGAATCCTGGTGAACAGCGAGGGAGAGCGATTCATGGAGCGGTACGCCCCCAACGCCAAAGACCTGGCCTCCAGAGATGTCGTGTCCCGCTCCATAACCATCGAGATAAGAGAGGGAAGAGGCGTCGGCCCGCAAAAGGACCACGTGTACCTCCAGCTGCACCACCTTCCTCCCGAGCAGCTGGCCACCAGACTGCCCGGCATCTCGGAGACCGCCATGATCTTCGCCGGAGTGGACGTCACAAAGGAGCCCATCCCGGTGCTGCCTACCGTCCATTATAACATGGGAGGGATACCCACCAACTACAAGGGACAGGCGATCACCCACGTCGACGGAGAAGACAAGGTGGTGCCGGGCCTGTACGCCTGCGGAGAGGCGGCGTCCGCCAGCGTCCACGGGGCCAACCGGCTGGGCGCCAACTCCCTGCTGGACCTGGTGGTGTTCGGCAGGGCTTGCGCCGTCGCCATCGCCGAGCAGGACGAACCAGGAGAGAAGCTATCCCGTCTGAAGCCCGGTGCGGGAGAGGAATCCGTGGCCAATTTGGATTGGCTGAGGTATGCCAACGGAGGCCTGAGAACCTCCGAGATCAGACTCGACATGCAGAAGACCATGCAGAGCCACGCCGCGGTCTTCCGCACCGGCTCCGTTCTGAAGGAGGGATGCGACAAGATGCACGCCATATACCGGTCCTTGGAGCACGTCAAGACCTTCGACAGAGGCTTGGTGTGGAACACGGATCTGGTGGAAACGCTGGAACTTCAGAACCTCGTGTTGAACGCCGTTCAGACCGTCCACTCGGCGGAGCGGCGACAGGAGAGCCGGGGGGCTCACGCCAGAGAGGACTTCAAAGACCGCGTCGACGAGTACGATTACTCCAAACCCCTCCGAGGCCAGGAGAAGAAGCCCTTGGAGAAGCACTGGAGGAAGCACACGCTGTCCCGTGTCGACCCCGAGACTGGAAAGGTGACTTTGGAATACCGCCCTGTGATCGATGCTTCTCTTAATGAACAGGATTGTGCCCACATCCCCCCTGCCATCCGCTCTTATTAAGAAGACCACCTCTCATCTCCTTGCCACACATCAACCCGCTGCCCCTTTTACTGTCAGTTAAGTCTGTGCTTCTCTTACAACAGTGGTTCTCAAACTTTTTCATGTCAAGGACCCCCAAATTGACACTTATTAGCCTGCGGACCCCCATTTGAAAAGATATGCCACGGACCCCCCATAAGAGATGATTTTTTACAGCTCTAGCAGTCAATTCTCAACCGTTTTAATTGAAGGACCCCCAGTTTGGCATGCATAAGGCTACGGACCCCTATTTTATGGCATTTCTGTCTCTGGGACCCCAATTCATATCGTAAAATCAATGTTCATTTAACTCTGAGAGTGTACAAATGGGACAAAATGGACCCGTTAGGGTGTGTGTGTGTGTGTGTGTGTGTGTGTGTGTGTGTCCATGTCCTTTGGGGTGTATGGGTGGTGGGGCGCTCTGCTGTAATTGAGCACCAGGGCCCTTCAAGCCCCCTCAGTAATCAC